>NC_071270.1:9325051-9495051 GCF_023375685.1 Ictalurus furcatus
TTAGAAAAACCACTTTCCTTTGCTCCTAGCGCCTTCTCGTTCGATGTATAGCGTTTTGAGCGGATAAAGAGCACAGGTGTGTAAGGGGACACAGGATGCATGGGAACTAGTTTTGTTAATGTACTTTTGATGAAAAGTGACTTTCTAGACATAAAATGTCCCTTTTTACAACTTATCGTACTTTTTCATCAACTTTTGCATTTTAATGTAAACAATCATATTTCGTAATATTTTGGCTCAGAAACATTTCATAGTACTATATTATGTCTAAATATGTGAAAAGAATCAAATTGGAGTAGGTCGGGCAACTGATTATATGAGTTTGTTAGAAAAACCACTTTCCTTTGCTCCTAGCGCCTTCTCGTTCGCTGTATAGCTTTGTGAGCGTATAAAGAGCACAGGTGTGTAAGGGGACACAGGATGAATGGGAACTAGTTTTGTTATTGTACTTTTGATGAAAAGTGACTTTCTAGACATAAAAGTTCAATTTTTTCACCTTATCGTACTTTCTCATCAACTTTTGCATTTTAATGTAAACAATCATATTTCGTAATATTTTGGCTCAGAAAAATTTCATAGTACTATATTATGTCTAAATATGTGAAAAGAATCATATTGGAGTAGGTCGGGCAACTGATTATATGAGTTTGTTAGAAAAACCACTTTCCTTTGCTCCTAGCGCCTTCTCGTTCGCTGTATAGCTTTTTGAGCGTATAAAGAGCACAGGTGTGTAAGGGGACACAGGATGAATGGGAACTAGTTTTGTTATTGTACTTTTGATGAAAAGTGACTTTCTAGACATAAAAGTTCACTTTTTTCACCTTATCGTACTTTCTCATCAACTTTTGCATTTTAATGTAAACAATCATATTTCGTAATATTTTGGCTGAGAAACATTTCATAGTACTATATTATGTCTAAATATGTGAAAAGAATCAAATTGGAGTAGGTCGGGAAACTGATTATATGAGTTTGTTAGAAAAACCACTTTCCTTTGCTCCTAGCGCCTTCTCGTTCGCTGTATAGCGTTTTGAGCGTATAAAGAGCAAAAGTGTGTAAGGGGACACAGGATGAATGCGAACTAGTTTTGTTATTGTACTTTTGATGAAAAGTGACTTTCTAGACATAAAATGTCACTTTTTTCACCTTATCATACTTTCTCATCAACTTTTGCATTTTAATGTAAACAATCATATTTCGTAATATTTTGGCTCAGAAACATTTCATATTATGTCTAAATATGTGAAAAGAATCAAATTGGAGTAGGTCGGGCAACTGATTATATGAGTTTGTTAGAAAAACCACTTTCCTTTGCTCCTAGCGCCTTCTCCTTCGCTGTATAGCGTTTTGAGCGTATAAAGAGCACAGGTGTGTAAGGCGACACAGGATGAATGCGAACTACTTTTGTTATTGTACTTTTGATGAAAAGTGACTTTCTAGACATAAAAGTTCACTTTTTTCACCTTATCGTACTTTCTCATGAACTTTTGCATTTTAATGTAAACAATCATATTTCGTAATATTATGGCTCAGAAACATTTCATAGTACTATATTATGTCTAAATATATGAAAAGAATCAAAGTGGAGTAGGTCGGGCAACTGATTATATGAGTTTGTTAGAAAAACCACTTTCCTTTGCTCCTAGCGCCTTGTCGTTCGCTGTATAGCGTTTTGAGCGTATAAAGAGCACAGGTGTGTAAGAGGACACAGGATGCATGGGAAATAGTTTTGTTATTGTTCGTTTGATGAAAAGTGACTTTCTAGACATAAAATGTCACTTTTTTCGTCTTATCATACTTTTTCATCAACTTTTGCATTTTAATGTAAACAATCATATTTCGTAATATTTAGGGTCAGAAACATTTCATAGTACTATATTATGTCTAAATATGTGAAAAGAATCAAATTGGAGTAGGTCGGGCAAGTGATTATATGAGTTTGTTAGAAAAACCACTTTCCTTTGCTCCTAGCGCCTTCTCGTTCGCTGTATAGCGTTTTGAGCGTATAAAGAGGACAGGTGTGTAAGGGGACACAGGATGAATGCGAACTAGTTTTGTTATTGTACTTTTGATGAAAAGTGACATTCTAGACATAAAATGTCACTTTTTTCACCTTATCATACTTTTTCATGAACTTTTGCATTTTAATGTAAACAATCATTTTTCCTAATATTTTGGGTCAGAAACATTTCATAGTACTACATTATGTCTAAATACGTGAAAAGAATCAAGTTGGAGTAGGTCGGGCAACTGATTATATGAGTTTGTTAGAAAAACCACTTTCCTTTGCTCCTTGCGCCTTCTCGTTCGATGTATAGCGTTTTGAGCGGATAAAGAGCACAGGTGTGTAAGGGGACACAGGATGCATGGGAACTAGTTTTGTTAATGTACTTTTGATGAAAAGTGACTTTCTAGACATAAAATGTCACTTTTTTCAACTTATCGTACTTTTTCATCAACTTTTGCATTTTAATGTCAACAATCATATTTCTTAATATTTTGGCTCAGAAACATTTCATAGTACTATATTATGTCTAAATATGTGAAAAGAATCAAATTGGAGTAGGTCGGGCAACTGATTATATGAGTTTGTTAGAAAAACCACTTTCCTTTGCTCCTAGCGCCTTCTCGTTCGCTGTATAGCTTTGTGAGCGCATAAAGAGCACAGGTGTGTAAGGGGACACAGGATGAATGGGAACTAGTTTTGTTATTGTACTTTTGATGAAAAGTGACTTTCTAGACATAAAAGTTCAATTTTTTCACCTTATCGTACTTTCTCATCAACTTTTGCATTTTAATGTAAACAATCATATTTCGTAATATTTTGGCTCAGAAAAATTTCATAGTACTATATTATGTCTAAATATGTGAAAAGAATCATATTGGAGTAGGTCGGGCAACTGATTATATGAGTTTGTTAGAAAAACCACTTTCCTTTGCTCCTAGCGCCTTCTCGTTCGCTGTATAGCTTTTTGAGCGTATAAAGAGCACAGGTGTGTAAGGGGACACAGGATGAATGGGAACTAGTTTTGTTATTGTACTTTTGATGAAAAGTGACTTTCTAGACATAAAAGTTCACTTTTTTCACCTTATCGTACTTTCTCATCAACTTTTGCATTTTAATGTAAACAATCATATTTCGTAATATTTTGGCTGAGAAACATTTCATAGTACTATATTATGTCTAAATATGTGAAAAGAATCAATTTGGAGTAGGTCGGGCAACTGATTATATGAGTTTGTTAGAAAAACCACTTTCCTTTGCTCCTAGCGCCTTCTCGTTCGCTGTATAGCGTTTTGAGCGTATAAAGAGCAAAAGTGTGTAAGGGGACACAGGATGAATGCGAACTAGTTTTGTTATTGTACTTTTGATGAAAAGTGACTTTCTAGACATAAAATGTCACTTTTTTCACCTTATCATACTTTTTCATCAACTTTTGCATTTTAATGTAAACAATCATATTTCGTAATATTTTGGCTCAGAAACATTTCATATTATGTCTAAATATGTGAAAAGAATCAAATTGGAGTAGGTCGGGCAACTGATTATATGAGTTTGTTAGAAAAACCACTTTCCTTTGCTCCTAGCGCCTTGTCGTTCGCTGTATAGCGTTTTGAGCGTATAAAGAGCACAGGTGTGTAAGAGGACACAGGATGCATGGGAACTAGTTTTGTTATTGTTCGTTTGATGAAAAGTGACTTTCTAGACATAAAATGTCACTTTTTTCGTCTTATCATACTTTTTCATCAACTTTTGCATTTTAATGTAAACAATCATATTTCGTAATATTTAGGGTCAGAAACATTTCATAGTACTATATTATGTCTAAATATGTGAAAAGAATAAAATTGGAGTAGGTCGGGCAACTGATTATATGAGTTTGTTAGAAAAACCACTATCCTTTGCTCCTAGCGCCTTCTCGTTCGCTGTATAGCGTTTTGAGCGTATAAAGAGGACAGGTGTGTAAGGGGACACAGGATGAATGCGAACTAGTTTTGTTATTGTACTTTTGATGAAAAGTGACTTTCTAGACATGAAATGTCACTTTTTTCACCTTATCATACTTTTTCATGAACTTTTGCATTTTAATGTAAACAATCATTTTTCCTAATATTTTGGGTCAGAAACATTTCATAGTACTACATTATGTCTAAATACGTGAAAAGAATCAAGTTGGAGTAGGTCGGGCAACTGATTATATGAGTTTGTTAGAAACACCACTTTCCTTTGCTCCTTGCGCCTTCTCGTTCGATGTATAGCGTTTTGAGCGGATAAAGAGCACAGGTGTGTAAGGGGACACAGGATGCATGGGAACTAGTTTTGTTAATGTACTTTTGATGAAAAGTGACTTTCTAGACATAAAATGTCACTTTTTTCAACTTATCGTACTTTTTCATCAACTTTTGCATTTTAATGTAAACAATCATATTTCTTAATATTTTGGCTCAGAAACATTTCATAGTACTATATTATGTCTAAATATGTGAAAAGAATCAAATTGGAGTAGGTCGGGCAACTGATTATATGAGTTTGTTAGAAAAACCACTTTCCTTTGCTCCTAGCGCCTTCTCGTTCGCTGTATAGCTTTGTGAGCGTATAAAGAGCACAGGTGTGTAAGGGGACACAGGATGAATGCGAACTAGTTTTGTTATTGTACTTTTGATGAAAAGTGACTTTCTAGACATAAAAGTTCAATTTTTTCACCTTATCGTACTTTCTCATCAACTTTTGCATTTTAATGTAAACAATCATATTTCGTAATATTTTGGCTCAGAAAAATTTCATAGTACTATATTATGTCTAAATATGTGAAAAGAATCATATTGGAGTAGGTCGGGCAACTGATTATATGAGTTTGTTAGAAAAACCACTTTCCTTTGCTCCTAGCGCCTTCTCGTTCGCTGTATAGCTTTTTGAGCGTATAAAGAGCACAGGTGTGTAAGGGGACACAGGATGAATGGGAACTAGTTTTGTTATTGTACTTTTGATGAAAAGTGACTTTCTAGACATAAAAGTTCACTTTTTTCACCTTATCGTACTTTCTCATCAACTTTTGCATTTTAATGTAAACAATCATATTTCGTAATATTTTGGCTGAGAAACATTTCATAGTACTATATTATGTCTAAATATGTGAAAAGAATCAATTTGGAGTAGGTCGGGCAACTGATTATATGAGTTTGTTAGAAAAACCACTTTCCTTTGCTCCTAGCGCCTTCTCGTTCGCTGTATAGCGTTTTGAGCGTATAAAGAGCAAAAGTGTGTAAGGGGACACAGGATGAATGCGAACTAGTTTTGTTATTGTACTTTTGATGAAAAGTGACTTTCTAGACATAAAATGTCACTTTTTTCACCTTATCATACTTTTTCATCAACTTTTGCATTTTAATGTAAACAATCATATTTCGTAATATTTTGGCTCAGAAACATTTCATATTATGTCTAAATATGTGAAAAGAATCAAATTGGAGTAGGTCGGGCAACTGATTATATGAGTTTGTTAGAAAAACCACTTTCCTTTGCTCCTAGCGCCTTCTCCTTCGCTGTATAGCGTTTTGAGCGTATAAAGAGCACAGGTGTGTAAGGCGACACAGGATGAATGCGAACTACTTTTGTTATTGTACTTTTGATGAAAAGTGACTTTCTAGACATAAAAGTTCACTTTTTTCACCTTATCGTACTTTCTCATGAACTTTTGCATTTTAATGTAAACAATCATATTTCGTAATATTTTGGCTCAGAAACATTTCATAGTACTATATTATGTCTAAATATATTAAAAGAATCAAAGTGGAGTAGGTCGGGCAACTGATTATATGAGTTTGTTAGAAAAACCACTTTCCTTTGCTCCTAGAGCCTTCTCGTTCGCTGTATAGCGTTTTGAGCGTATAAAGAGCACAGGTGTGTAAGGGGACACAGGATGCATGGGAACTAGTTTTGTTATTGTACTTTTGATGAAAAGTGACTTTCTAGACATAAAAGTTCACTTTTTTCACCTTATCGTACTTTCTCATCAACTTTTGCCTTTTAATGTACACAATCATATTTAGTAATATTTTGGCTCAGAAACATTTCATAGTACTATATTATGTCTAAATATGTGAAAAGAATCAAATTGGAGTAGGTCGGGCAACTGATTATATGAGTTTGTTAGAAAAACCACTTTCCTTTGCTCCTAGCGCCTTGTCGTTCGCTGTATAGCGTTTTGAGCGTATAAAGAGCACAGGTGTGTAAGAGGACACAGGATGCATGGGAACTAGTTTTGTTATTGTTCGTTTGATGAAAAGTGACTTTCTAGACATAAAATGTCACTTTTTTCGTCTTATCATACTTTTTCATCAACTTTTGCATTTTAATGTAAACAATCATATTTCGTAATATTTTGGCTGAGAAACATTTCATAGTACTATATTATGTCTAAATATGTGAAAAGAATCAAATTGGAGTAGGTCGGGCAACTGATTATATGAGTTTGTTAGAAAAACCACTTTCCTTTGCTCCTAGCGCCTTCTCGTTCGCTGTATAGCGTTTTGAGCGGATAAAGAGCACAAGTGTATATGGGGACACAGGATGAATGGGAACTAGTTTTGTTATTGTACTTTTGATGAAAAGTGACTTTCTAGACATAAAATGTCACCTTTTTCACCTTATCATACTTTTTCATCACCTTTTGCATTTTAATGTAAACTATCATATTTCGTAATATTTTGGATCAGAAACATTTCATAGTACTATATTATGTCTAAATATGTGAAAAGAATCAAGTTGGAGTAGGTCGGGCAACTGATTATATGAGTTTGTTAGAAAAACCACTTTCCTTTGCTCCTAGCCCCTTCTCGTTCGCTGTATAGCGTTTTGAGCGTATAAAGAGCACAGGTGTGTAAGGGGACACAGGATGAATGCGAACTAGTTTTGTTATTGTACTTTTGATGAAAAGTGACTTTCTAGACATAAAAGTTCACTTTTTTCGCCTTATCGTACTTTTTCATCAACTTTTGCATTTTAATGTAAACAATCATGTTCCGTAATATTTTGGCTCAGAAACATTTCATAGTACTATATTATGTCTAAATATGTGAAATGAATGAAATTGGAGTAGGTCGGGCAACTGATTATATGAGTTTGTTAGAAAAACCACTTTCCTTTGCTCCTAGCGCCTTCGCGTTCGCTGTATAGCGTTTTGAGCGGATAACGAGCACAAGTGTATATGGGGACACAGGATGAATGGGAACTAGTTTTGTTATTGTACTTTTGATGAAAAGTCACTTTCTAGACATAAAATGTCACTTTTTTCACCTTATCATAATTTTTCATCAACTTTTGCATTTGAATGTAAACAATCATATTTCGTAATATTTTGGGTCAGAAACATTTCATAGTACTATATTATGTCCAAATATGTGACAAGAATCAAGTTGGAGTAGGTCGGGCAACTGATTATATGAGTTTGTTAGAAAAACCACTTTTCTTTGCTCCTAGCGCCTTCTCGTTCGCTGTATAGCGTTTTGAACGTATAAAGAGCACAGGTGTGTAAGGGGACACAGGATGCATGGGAACTAGTTTTGTTATTGTACTTTTGATGAAAAGTGACTTTCTAGACATAAAAGTTCACTTTTTTCACCTTATCGTACTTTCTCATCAACTTTTGCATTTTAATGTAAACAATCATATTTCGTAATATTTTGGGTCAGAAACATTTCATAGTACTATATTATGTCTAAATATGTGAAAAGAATCAAATTGTAGTAGGTCAGGCAACTGATTATATGAGTTTGTTAGAAAAACCACTTTCCTTTGCTCCTAGCGCCTTCGCGTTCGCTGTATAGTGTTTTGAGCTGATAAAGAGCACAAGTGTATATGGGGAAACAGGATGAATGGGAACTAGTTTTGTTATTGTACTTTTGATGAAAAGTGACTTTCTAGACATAAAATGTCACTTTTTTCACCTTATCATACTTTTTCATCAACTTTTGCATTTGAATGTAAACAATCATATTTCGTAATATTTTGGGTCAGAAACATTTCATAGTACTATATTATGTCCAAATATGTGAAAAGAATCAAGTTGGAGTAGGTCGGGCAACTGATTATATGAGTTTGTTAGAAAAACCACTTTCCTTTGCTCCTAGCGCCTTCTCGTTCGCTGTATAGCGTTTTGAGCGTATAAAGAGCACAGGTGTGTAAGGGGACACAGGATGAATGCGAACTAGTTTTGTTATTGTACTTTTGATGAAAAGTGACTTTCTAGACATAAAATGTCACTTTTTTCACCTTATCATACTTTTTCATCAACTTTTGCATTTTAATGTAAACAATCATATTTCGTAATATTTTGGGTCAGAAACATTTCATAGTACTACATTATGTCTAAATATGTGAAAAGAATCAAATTGGAGTAAGTCGGGCAACTGATTATATGAGTTTGTTAGAAACACCACTTTCCTTTGCTCCTAGCGCCTTCTCGTTCGCTGTATAGCGTTTTGAGCGGATAAAGAGCACAGGTGTGTAAGGGGACACAGGATGAATGGGAACTAGTTTTGTTATTGTACTTTTGATGAAAAGTGACTTTCTAGACATAAAATGTCACTTTTTTCACCTTATCATACTTTTTCATCAACTTTTGCATTTTAATGTAAACAATCATATTTCCTAATATTTTGGGTCAGAAACATTTCATAGTACTATATTATGTCTAAATATGTGAAAAGAATCAAATTGGAGTAGGTCGGGCAATTGATTATATGAGTTTGTTAGAAAAACCACTTTCCTTTGCTCCTAGCGCCTTCTGAAGCGCTGTATAGCGTTTTCAGCGTATAAAGAGCACCAGTGTGTAAGGACTCTCAGGATGAATGGGAACAAGTTTTGTTATGGTACTTTTGATGAAAAGTGAGTTTCTATACTTCAAATGTCACTTTTTTCAATTTATCATACTTTATGATCAAGTTTTGCATTTTAATGTAAACAATCATATTTCGTATTATTTTAGGTCACAAACATTTCCTAGTACTATATTATGTCTAACTATGTGAAAAAAATCATATTGGAGCACTTGGGGCAATTGATTATATGAGTTTGTTAGAAAAACCACTTTCCTTTGCTCCTAGCGCCTTCTCGTTCGCTGTATAGCGTTTTCAGCGTATAAAGAGCACCAGTGTGTAAGGACACACAGGATGAATGGGAACAAGTTTTGTTATGGTACTTTTGATGAAAAGTGACTTTCTATACTTCAAATGTCACTTTTTTCAACTTATCATACTTTATCATCAAGTTTTGCATTTTAATGTAAACAATCATATTTCCTATTATTTTAGGTCACAAACATTTCCTAGTACTATATTATGTCTAAATATGTGAAAAGAATCAAATTGGAGTAGGTCGGGCAACTGATTATATGAGTTTGTTAGAAAAACCACTTTCCTTTGCTCCTAGTGCCTTCTCGTTCGCTGTATAGCGTTTTGAGCGGATAAAGAGCACAAGTGTGTATGGGGACACAGGATGAATGGGAACTAGTTTTGTTATTGTACTTTTGATGAAAAGTGACTTTCTAGACATAAAATGTCACTTTTTTCACCTTATCGTACTTTTTCATCAACTTTTGCATTTTAATGTAAACAATCATATTTCGTAATATTTTGGTTCAGAAACATTTCATAGTACTATATTATGTCTAAATATATGAAAAGAATCAAATTGGAGTAGGTCGGGCAACTGATTATATGAGTTTGTTAGAAAAACCACTTTCCTTTGCTCCTAGCGCCTTCTCGTTCGCTGTATAGCGTTTTGAGCGTATAAAGAGCACAGGTGTGTAAGGGGACACAGGATGAATGCGAACTAGTTTTGTTATTGTACTTTTGATGAAAAGTGACTTTCTAGACATAAAATGTCACTTTTTTCACCTTATCATACTTTTTCATCAACTTTTGCATTTTAATGTAAACAATCATATTTCGTAATATTTTGGGTCAGAAACATTTCATAGTACTACATTATGTCTAAATATGTGAAAAGAATCAAATTGGAGTAAGTCGGGCAACTGATTATATGAGTTTGTTAGAAACACCACTTTCCTTTGCTCCTAGCGCCTTCTCGTTCGCTGTATAGCGTTTTGAGCGTATAAAGAGCACAGGTGTGTAAGGGGACACAGGATGAATGCGAACTAGTTTTGTTATTGTACTTTTGATGAAAAGTGACTTTCTAGACATAAAATGTCACTTTTTTCACCTTATCATACTTTTTCATCAACTTTTGCATTTTAATGTAAACAATCATATTTCCTAATATTTTGGGTCAGAAACATTTCATAGTACTACATTATGTCTAAATATGTGAAAAGAATCAAATTGGAGTAAGTCGGGCAACTGATTATATGAGTTTGTTAGAAACACCACTTTCCTTTGCTCCTAGCGCCTTCTCGTTCGCTGTATAGCGTTTTGAGCGGATAAAGAGCACAGGTGTGTAAGGGGACACAGGATGAATGGGAACTAGTTTTGTTATTGTACTTTTGATGAAAAGTGACTTTCTAGACATAAAATGTCACTTTTTTCACCTTATCATACTTTTTCATCAACTTTTGCATTTTAATGTAAACAATCATATTTCCTAATATTTTGGGTCAGAAACATTTCATAGTACTATATTATGTCTAAATATGTGAAAAGAATCAAATTGGAGTAGGTCGGGCAATTGATTATATGAGTTTGTTAGAAAAACCACTTTCCTTTGCTCCTAGCGCCTTCTGAAGCGCTGTATAGCGTTTTCAGCGTATAAAGAGCACCAGTGTGTAAGGACTCTCAGGATGAATGGGAACAAGTTTTGTTATGGTACTTTTGATGAAAAGTGAGTTTCTATACTTCAAATGTCACTTTTTTCAATTTATCATACTTTATGATCAAGTTTTGCATTTTAATGTAAACAATCATATTTCGTATTATTTTAGGTCACAAACATTTCCTAGTACTATATTATGTCTAACTATGTGAAAAAAATCATATTGGAGCACTTGGGGCAATTGATTATATGAGTTTGTTAGAAAAACCACTTTCCTTTGCTCCTAGCGCCTTCTCGTTCACTGTATAGCGTTTTCAGCGTATAAAGAGCACCAGTGTGTAAGGACACACAGGATGAATGGGAACAAGTTTTGTTATGGTACTTTTGATGAAAAGTGACTTTCTATACTTCAAATGTCACTTTTTTCAACTTATCATACTTTATCATCAAGTTTTGCATTTTAATGTAAACAATCATATTTCCTATTATTTTAGGTCACAAACATTTCCTAGTACTATATTATGTCTAAATATGTGAAAAGAATCAAATTGGAGTAGGTCGGGCAACTGATTATATGAGTTTGTTAGAAAAACCACTTTCCTTTGCTCCTAGCGCCTTCTCGTTCGCTGTATAGCGTTTTGAGCGGATAAAGAGCACAAGTGTGTATGGGGACACAGGATGAATGGGAACTAGTTTTGTTATTGTACTTTTGATGAAAAGTGACTTTCTAGACATAAAATGTCACTTTTTTCACCTTATCGTACTTTTTCATCAACTTTTGCATTTTAATGTAAACAATCATATTTCGTAATATTTTGGTTCAGAAACATTTCATAGTACTATATTATGTCTAAATATATGAAAAGAATCAAATTGGAGTAGGTCGGGCAACTGATTATATGAGTTTGTTAGAAAAACCACTTTCCTTTGCTCCTAGCGCCTTCTCGTTCGCTGTATAGCGTTTTGAGCGTATAAAGAGCACAGGTGTGTAAGGGGACACAGGATGAATGGGAACTAGTTTTGTTATTGTACTTTTGATGAAAAGTGACTTTCTAGACATAAAATGTCACTTTTTTCAACTTATCATACTTTATCATCAAGTTTTGCATTTTAATGTAAACAATCATATTTCGTATTATTTTAGGTCACAAACATTTCCTAGTACTATATTATGTCTAACTATGTGAAAAAAATCATATTGGATTACGTGGGGCAATTGATTATATGAGTTTGTTAGAAAAACCACTTTCCTTTGCTCCTAGCGCCTTCTGAAGCGCTGTATAGTGTTTTCATCGTATAAAGAGCACCAGTGTGTATGGACACTCAGGATGAATGGGAACAAGTTTTGGTATGGTACTTTGATTGAAAAGTGACTTTCTATACTTCAAATGTCACTTTTTTCAACTTATCATATTTTATCATCAAGTTTTGCATTTTAATGTAAACAATCATATTTCGTATTATTTTAGGTCACAAACATTTCCTAGTACTATATTATGTCTAACTATGTGAAAAAAATCATATTGGAGTACTTGGGGCAATTGATTATATGAGTTTGTTAGAAAAACCACTTTCCTTTGCTCCTAGCGCCTTCTGAAGCGCTGTATAGCGTTTTCAGCGTATAAAGAGCACCAGTGTGTAAGGACACACAGGATGAATGGGAACAAGTTTTGCTATGGTACTTTTGATGAAAAGTGACTTTCTATACTTCAAATGTCACTTTTTTCAACTTATCAAACTTTATCATCAAGTTTTGCATTTTAATGTAAACAATCATATTTCGTATTATTTTAGGTCACAAACATTTCCTAGTACCATATTATGCCTAACTATGTGAAAAAATCACATTGGAGTACGTGGGGCAATTGATTATATGAGTTTGTTAGAAAAACCACTTTCCTTTGCTCCTAGAGCCTTCTGAAGCACTGTATAGCGTTTTCAGCGTATAAAGAGCACCAGTGTGTATGGACACACAAGATGAATGGGAACAAGTTTTGTTATGGTACTTTTGATGAAAAGTGACTTTCTATACTTCAAATATCACTTTTTTCAGCTTATCATACTTTATCATCAAGTTTAACAATTGAATGTAAACAATCATATTTCGTATTATTTTAGGTCAGAAACATTGCATAGTATTATATTATGTCTAACTATGTGAAAAAAAAAATCATATTGGAGTACGTCGGGCAATTGATTATATGAGTTTGTTAGAAAAACCACTTTCTTTTGTTCCTAGCGCCTTCTGAAGCGCTGTATAGCGTTTTCAGCGTATAAAGAGCACCAGTGTGTATGGACACACAGGATGAATGGGAACAAGTTTTGTTATGGTACTTTTGATGAAAAGTGACTTTCTACACTTCATATGTCACTTTTTTCAACTTATCAAACTGTATCATCAAGTTTTACATTTTAATGTAAACAATCATATTTCATTTTATTTTTGGTCAGAAACATTTCATAGTACTATATTATGTCTATATATGTGAAAAATATCATATTCATGTACGTCGGGCAATTGATTATATGAGTTTGTTAGAAAAACCACTGTTCTTTGCTCCTAGCGACTTCTGAAGCGCTGTATAGCGTTATCAGTGTATAAAGAGCACCAGTGTGTATGGGGACACAGGATGAATGGGAACTAGTTTTGTTATTGCACTTTTGATGAAAAGTGACTTTCCACACTTCAAATGTCACTTTTTTCACTTTATCATCAAGTTTTACATTTTAATGTAAACAATCATATTTCGTAATATTTTAGGTCAGAAACATTTCATAGTACTATATTATGTCACCAATATGTGAAAAATATCATATTGAGGAGGTCTCGCAATTGATTATATGAGTTTGTTAGAAAAACCACATTCCTTCATTCCCAGCCACTTGAAATTCGCTGTAATTGTTTTCAGCGTCTTATGACTTGATAATAACTTGATAATAACGTATGATAAGGTGAACAAAGTGACCGTTGAAATGTAGAAACTCACTTTTCATCAAATGTGCCATAACAAAACTTGTTCACATTTGTCCTGTGTGTTCATACACACTGGAGAAAATATCATATTGGAGGACGCCACGCAATTGATTATATGAGTTTCTTCGAAAAACCACTTTCCTTTGCTCCCAGCCTCTTGAAAGCGTTGTATAGCATTTTCAGCGTCTAAAGAGCACCAGTGTGTATGGACACACAGGATAAATGGGAACAAGTTTTTTCATTGTACATTTGATGAAAAGTGACTTTCTACACTTCAAATGTCACTTTTTTCACCTTATCATACTTTATTATCAAGTTTTTGATTTTACTGTGAACAATCATATTTCGTATCTTTTTAGGTCAGAAACATATAGTATCATATTATGTCATAAATATGTGCAAAATATCATATTGGAGGATGTCATGCAATTGATTATGAGTTTGTTAGAAAAACCACTTTCCTTTGCTCTCAGCCGCTTGGAAATTGCTGTGTAGCATTTTCAGCATCTGTAGATCACCAGTGTGTATGGACACACTAGATGAATTCAAACAAGTTTTTTAGGGCACATTTATATGAAAAGTGACTTCCTCCCCTTCAATTGTCACTTTTTTTCACCTTATCATACTGTATTATCAACTTATAGATTTTAATGTAAACACTCATATTTCCTATCAATTCATGACTTATCATATGTTAATGACTTAATGATACTATTACATGTGTCACATATTTATTACTCAGTATGAGATGTTTCTTTTGTTTATGACTTAATATGATACATTTAACATGTTTATGATTTAATATGATTCTTTGACATGTTTCAAATGTTTATGACTCAATATGAGATGTTTCACTTTTTTATGATTTAATTTGATTCTTTGATATGTTTATGATTTAATATGATATTTTTCACTTGTTTATGAGTTAATATGAGATGTTTTACTTGTTTATGACTTAATATTATTTGGTTTACTTCTTTGTGACTTAATATGGTACTATGACATGTTTCACATGTTTATGCTTTAATTTGATTCTTTGACATGTTTATGACTTAATATGATGCTATATGTTTCACATGTTTATGACTCAATATGAGATTATTCACTTCTTTATGAAGTAATATGATATGTTTAACATGTTTAGGATTTAATATGATATGTTTCATATGTTTATGATTTAAAATGAATCTCTGAATGGTTTATCACTTAATATTATTTGGTTCACCTCTTTATGGCTTAATATGATACAATGACATGTTTCACTTGTTTATGACTTAATATGAGATGTTTCACTTGTTTATGATTTAAAATGATTCTTTGAATTGTTTATGACTTAATATTATTTGGTTTACTTAATTATGACTTAATATGATACTATGATATGTTTCACATGTTTTTGACTTAATATGAGATGTTTCACTTGTTTATGATTTAATGATTCTTTGAATTGTTTATGACTTAATATTATTTGGTTTACTTAATCATGGCCTAATATGATACTATGACATGTTTCACGTTTATGACTTAATATGATATGTTTCACATCTTTATGACTTATTATTAGACTATGACCTGTTTCACATGCTTATGACACAATATGAGTTGTTTCACTTGTTTATGACATAATATGATTCTTTGATATGTTTATGATTTAATTTGATATGTTTCACATGTTTATGATTTCATATCATTCTTTGAATTGTTTATGACTTAATATTATTTGGTTTACTTAATTATGGCTTAATATGATACTATGACATGTTTCACTTGTTTATGACATAATATGGTATGTTTCACACGATTATGATTTAATATGATTCTTTGACATGTTCATGACTTAATATGATATGTTTATGACTTAATATGATACAATGATATGTTTCACATGTTTATGATTTAATATGATTTCTTGATGTGTTTATGACTAATATGATATGTTTATGACTTGATATGTTTCACATGTTTATGACTCAATATGACGTGTTTCACATGTTTATGATTTAATATGATTCTTTGACATGTTTATGTTTTAATATAATATGTTTCACTTGTTTATGACTTGATATTATACCATGATATGCTTCACATGTTAATGACTTATGAATCTTTGACATGTTTATGACTTAATATGTCATGTTTATGACTTAATACTATGATATGTTTCACGTTTTTGACTCAATATGAGATGTTTCACTTGTTTTTGACGTAATATACGTTAAACATGTTTCGGACTTAATATTATTATTTGACATGTTTATGATTTAATTTGATATGTTTCATATGTTTATGATTTAATATGATTCTTTAACATGTTTCACACGTTTATGACTCAATATGATATGTTTCACTTGTTTATGATTAATATGATTCTTTGAATTGTTTATGACTCAATATATGTTTAACATGTTTATGACTTAATTTGATACTATGATATGTTTCATATGTTTATGATTTAGTATGTTTCACTTGTTTATAACTTAACATGATACTATAACGTGTCACATGTTTATGACTCAATATGAGATGTTTCACTTGTTTATGAATTCATATGACATGTTTATGACTTAATTTGATACTATGATATGTTTCACATGTTTATGATTTAGTATATGTTTCACTTGTTTATAACTTAACATGATACTATAACGTGTCATGTTTATGACTCAATATGAGATGTTTCACTTGTTTATGAATTCATATATGTTTATGACTTAATATGATACTGTGATATGTTTCACATGTTTATGATTTAATATGATATGTTTCACTTGTTTATGATTTAATATGACACTATGATATGTTCACAAGTTTATGACTCAATATGAGATGTTACACTTGTTTATGACTTAATATATCTTTAACACGTTTATCACTTAATATGATACTATAATATGTTTCACATGTTTATGTGTCAATATGAGATGGTTCACATTTTTATGATTTTACATGATTCTTTGACGTTTATAATTTAATATGAAATGTTTCACTTGTTTATGAATTAATATGATTCTTTGACATGTTTATGACTTAATATATGTTTATGACAAACATGTTTATGACTTAATATGATACTATGATATGTTTCACATAATTATGACTCAATATGATATGTTTCACATGTTTATGATTTAATATGATTCTTTCACGCTTCACACGTTTATGATTCAATATGAGATGTTTTACATGTTTATGATTTAATATGATATGTTTATGATTTAATATGATACTATGATATGTTTTACATGTTTTTGACTCAATATGAGATGTTCCACATATTAATGATTTAATATGATTCTTTGAATTGTTTATGACTTAATATTTTTTGGTTTACTTCTTTATGACTTAATATGATTCTATGACATGTTTCTCATGGTTATGATTTAATATGATTCTTTGACATGTTTCACTCGTTTATGACTCAATATGAGATGTTTTCCTTGTTTATGACTTATTATGATATGTTTCACATATTTCTGATTTAATATGATTCTTTGACATGTTTATGACTTATGATATGTTTATGACCCAATATGACATGTTTCACTTGTTTATGACTTCATATGTTTACATTTTAAAATGACACTATGATATGTTTCATATGTTTATGCTTTAATATGATTCCTGGACATGTTTATGACATAATATGATATGTTTAACATGTTTATGACACTTTGATATGTTTCACATGTTTATGACTCAATATGAGATGTTTCATATGTCTATGATTTAATATGATTCTTTGACATGTTTATGAATTAATATGATATTTTTCACATGTTTATTATTTAATATGATTATTTGACTTGTTTATGACTTAATATTACTTGGTTTACTTCTTTATTACTTAATATGATACTCTGACATGTTTCACATGTTCATGATTAAATATGATTCTTTAACATGTTTCACATGTTCAAGACTCAATATTAGATGTTTCATATGTTTATGATTTAATATGATTTTTTGACATGTTTATGACTTAATAGGATATGTTTCCCATGTTTATTATTTAATATGATTATTTGACTTGTTTATGACAATGTTATTTGGTTTACTTCTTTATGACTTAATATGACACTATGACATGTTTCACATGTTTATGATTAAATATGATTCTCTAACATGTTTCACACGTGTTTCAATACTCACATTATAGTAACCCTAGCCCAACACTAATCCTAGCATAATAGCAAACCTAGCCCAACCCTAACACTAGCATCATAGTAGCCCTAGCCAAACCCTAATCCTAGCATAAGAGTAAACCTAGCCCAACCCTAACACTAGCATAATAGTAACCCCAGCCAAACCCTAACACTAGCATAAGAGTAACCCTAGCCAAACCTTAACACTTGCATTATAGTAAACCTAGCCAAACCCTAACACTCACATTAAAGTAACCCTAGGCAAACCCTAACACTCGCATTATATTAACGCTAGCCCAACCCTAATCCTAGCATAATAGTAAACCTAGCCTAACCCTACAAGCAGCATAATAGTAGGCCTAGCCAAACCCTAATCATAGTATAAGAGTAAACCTAGCCCAACCCTAACACTAGCATAATAGTACAAGCATAATAGTAACCCTAGCCCAACCCTAATACTAGCATAATTCTAAACCTAGCCCAACCCTAACACTAGCATAATAGTAACCCTAGCCCAACATTAACCATCACATTATTGTAACCCTAGCCAAACCCTACGACTAGCATAATAGTGCTAACTAGTGAAACCTTAGCACTCGCATTATAGTAACCCTAGGCAAACCCTAATGTTCGCATTATAGTAACTCTAGGCAAACCCTAACACTCGCAACATAGTAACCCCAGCCCAACCCTAACCCTAGCCAAACCCTAACACTAGCATAATAGTAACCCTAGCCAAACCTTAATACTTGCATTATAGTAAACCTAGCCAAACCCTAACACTCACATTAAAGTAACCCTAGCCAAACCCTAACACTCGCATTATATTAACCCTAGCCCAACCCTAATCCTAGCATAATAGTAAACCTAGCCCCACCCTAACACTAGCACAATAGTAGCCCTAGCCAAACCCTAATCCTAGAATAAGAGTAAACCTAGCCCAACCCTAACACTAGCATAATAGCAACCGCAGCCAAACCCTAACACTAGCATAATAGCAACCCTAGCCCAAACCTAATACTGGCATAATTCTAAACCTAGCCCAACCCTAACACTAGCATGATAGTAACCCTACCCCAACACTAACCAACGCATTATTGCAACCCTAGCCAAATCCTAAGACTAGCATAACAGTGCTAACTAGTGAAACCCTAGCATTCGCATTATAGTAACCCTAGGCAAACCCTAATGCTTGCATTATAGTAACCCTAGGCAAACCCTAACACTCTCAGTATAGTAACCCTAGCCAAACCTTAACTCTAGACAATAGTAACCCTAGCCCAACCCTAACCCTAGCATAATACTAAACCTAACCCAACCCTAATACTAGCATAATATTAACCCTAGCCTATCCTATCACTTGAATTAAATTAACCCTAGCCAAACCCTAACTTTTGCATTATAGTAACCCTAGCCAAAACTAAACTCTAGAACAATAGTTACCCTAGAGGAACCCTAACACTATCATAATTGTAACCCTAGCCAAACACTAAGACTAGCATAATAGTAACCAAAGCCCAACCCTAACACTAGCAAAATAGTAACCCTAGCCCAACCCTAAGACTAGCATTATAGTAACCCTAGCAAAACCCTAACACTAGCATAATAGTAGCCCAAGCCAAACCCTAATCCTAGCATTAGAGTAACCCTAGCCAAACCCTAACAGAAGTATTATAGTAACCCTAGCCAAACCCTAACCCTAGCATAATAGTAACCCTAATCCAACCCTAACATTAGCATAATAGTAACGCAATCCTAACCCTAGCATTGTAGTAACCCTGGCCAATCCCTAACACTCACATTATAGTAGCCCGAGCCCAAACCTAACACTAGCATAATAGTAACCCTAGCCAAACCCTAACTCTAGCACAATAGTATCACTCGACCAACCCTAACACTAGCATAATACTAACCCTAGCCCAACCCAACACTCACATAATAGTAAACCTTGCCCAACCCTAACACTCACATAATAGTAACCATAGCCAAACCGTAACAGTTCCATTAAAGTAACTCTAGCCAAACCCTAACAGTCGCATTATAGTAACCCTAGCCAAAACTTAACTCTAGCACAATAGTAACCCTAACACTATCATAATAGTAACCCTAGCCAAATCCTAACCATTGCATTACAATAACCTAGCCCAACCTTAACCCTAGTATAATAGTAACCCTATTCCAACCCTAACACTAGCATAATAGTAACCCTATCCCAACCCTAACACTTGCATAATAGTAACCCTGGCTCAACCCTAACCGTCGCATTATAGTTACCCTAGCCAAACCATAACACTCGCATTATAGTAACCCTAGCCAAACCCAAACTCTACCACTATAGTAATCCTAGCCCAACCCTAACACTAGCATAATTGTATCCCTAGCCCAACCCTAATCCTAGCCCAGCCGTAATGCTAGCATTATAGTAACCCTTGCCAAACCCTAACACTAGCATAATAGTAACCCTAGCCAAACCCAAACTCTACCACTATAGTAATCCTAGCCCAACCCTAACACTAGCATAATTGTATCCCTAGCCCAACCCTAATCCTAGCCCAGCCCTAATGCTAGCATTATAGTAACCCTAGCCAAACCCTAACACTAGCATAATAGTAACACTAGCCCAAACCTAACACTAGCCAAACCCTAACACTAGCCCAACTCTTACACTAGCATTATTGTAACCATAGCCCAACCCTAACACAAGCACAATAGTAACCCTAGCCCAAAGCTAAACCTAACATAATAGAAAACCTAGCCCAACCCTTACACTAGCATAATCATAAACATATATGTAACCCTATAAACATAAACATATATGCAACCCTAGCCAAACCATAACACTCACATTATAGTAACCCAGCCAAACCCTAACACTCGTATTATAGTAAACCTTGCTAAACCGTAACACTTGCAGTATAGTAACCCTAGCCAAACCCTAACTCTAAAACAATTGTAACCCTAGCCCATGCCTAACCCTAGCATTATAGTAAACCTAGCCCAAACCTAACACTAGCATGATAGTAACCCTAGCCAAACTCTAAAACTCGAATTATATTAACCCTAGCCAAAAGATAACTGTAGCATAATAGTAACCCTAGCCAAATCCTAACCATCGCATTATAGTAACCCTAGCACAACCCTAACACTCGCATTAAAGTAACCCTAGCCAAACCTTAAATGTATCACATTATTAGCCCTAGACCAACCCTAACCCTAGCATGATAGTAACCCTAGCCCAGCCCTAACACTCGCGTTATAGTAACCCTAGCCAAACCTTAACTTTATCACATTATTAGCCCTAGACCAACCTTAACCCTAGTATAATAGTAAACCTTGCCCAACCCTAACACTAGCACAATAGTAACCCTAGATCAAACCTAACACGATCATAATAGTAGCCCTAGCCAAACCCAAACCATTGCATTATAGTAATCCCAGCCCAACCCTAACACTAGCATAATAGTAACCCTAGCCAAACCTTGACACTCGCATTACAGTAACCCTAGCCAAACCCTAACTTTAGAACAATAGTAACCCTAGCCAAACCCTAACTCTAGAACAATAGTAACCCTAGCCCAGCCCTAAAATTAGCATAAGAGTAAACCTAGCCCAACCCTATCAGTTGCATAATAATAATCCTAGCCAAACCCTAACACTCGCATTATAGTAACCCTTGGAAAACCCTAAATCTAGAACAATAGTAACCTTAGCAAACCCAAACTCTAGCATAATAGTAAACCTAGCCCAGCCCGAACACTAGCATAATATTAAGCCTAGCCATACCCTAACACTTGCATTAAAGTAACCCTACCCAAACCCTAACACTCGCATTATAGTAACCCAAGCCAAAACTTAAATCCATCACTGTAGTAACTCTAGACCAACCCTAACAATATTATAATAGTAACCAATGCCAAACCCTAACCATCGCATTATAGTAACCCTAGCCCAACCCTAGCACTAGCATAATAGTAACCGTGGCACAACCCTAACACTGGCATAAAAGTAACCCTAGCCCAACCCTAACCCTAGCATTATAGTACCCCTGACCAAACTCTAACACTCGCATTATAGTAACCTTAGCCAAACCACTAACACTCGCATTATAGTATCCCTAGCCAAACCTTAACTCTATCCCAATAGCAATCCTAGATCAACCCTAACACTATCATAATAGTAACCCTAGCCAAACCCTAACCATCGCATTATAATAACCCTAGCCAAACCCTAACACTAGCACAATAGTAACCCTAGCCCAACCCTAACATTAGCATAAGTACTTAGTAACCCTATCCCAACCCTAACCCTAGCATTACAGAAACCCTAGCCAAACCCTAAGACTCGCATTATAGTAGCCCTAGCCCAACCCTAACACTAGCATAATAGTAACCCTAGCCCAACCCTACGACTAGCATAATAATAACCCTAGCCAAACCCTAACACTCGCATAATTGTAACCCTAGCCAAACCCTAACACTAACATTATAGTACCCCTGGCCAAACCCTATCACGCGCATTATAGTAGCCCTAGTCCAACCCTAACACTAGCATAATTGTAACCCTAGCCAAACCCTAACCGTAGCCTAACCCTAACACTAGCATTATAGTAACCTAGCCAAACCCTTACACTTGCATTACAATAATCCTAGCCAAACCCTAACTCTAGAACAATAGTAACCCTAACTCAACGCTAACCCTATCATAATAGTAAACCTAGCCCAACACTAACACTAGCATAACAGTAACCCTAGCCAAACCATAACACTTGCATTAAAGTTACCCTACCCAACCACTAACCCTCGCATTATAGTATCCCTAGCCAAACCTTAACTCTATCCCAATAGTAACCCTAGACCAACCCTAACACTCGCATAATAGTAACCCTAGCCAAATCCTAACACTTGCATAAAAGTAACCCTAGCCAAACCCTAACACTCACATAATAGTAACCCTGGCCCAATCCGAATCCTAGCATATTAGAAAACCTAGCCCAACCCTAACACTAGCATAACAGTAACCCTAGCAAAACCCTAACACTCACATTACAGTAACCCTAGACAAACCCTAATGCTCGCATTATAGTAACCCTAGCCAAACCCTAACACTCGCATTATAGTAACCCTCGCCAAACCCTGACACTCGCCGTATAGTAACTCTAGCCAAACCCTAACTCTAGAACAATAGTATCCATAGCCCAAGCATAATAGTAAACCTAGCCCAACCCGAACACGCGCATTATAGTTTCCCTAGCCAAACCCTAACTCTTGAACAATAGTAACCCTAGACCAGCCCTAACCCTAGCATAATAGTATAATACTATGACATGTTAATGACTTTCACTTGTTTATGACTTAATATGATACGTTTCACTTGTTTATGACTTAAAATGATACTATGATATGTTTCACAAGTTTATGACTCAATATGAGTTGTTTCGCTTGTTTATGACTTAATATGATATGTTTCACATGTTTATGAATCAAATTGAGATGTTTCACATGTTTATGATTTAATATGATATGTTTCACTTGTTTATGCCATAAATATCTTAAACATATAATATTAAGTCATAAACCAGGGAAAAATCTCATATTGAGTCATAAACATGTGAAACATATCATTGTATCATTTTAAGTCATCCATCCATCCATCCATCCATCTTTTACCACTTACTCCTTTTCAGGGTCACATGGAAACCTGGAGCCTATCCCAGGGAGCATCAGGCACAAGGCGGGGTACACCCTGAACAGAGTGCCAATCCATCGCAGGGCACAATCACATACACACTCACACACCCATTCATACACTACGGACACTTTAGACACGCCAATCAGCCTACCATGCATGGTACTGGACTGGGGGAGGAAACCGGAGTACCCAGAGGAAACCCCCGCAGCACGGGGAGAACATGCAAACTCCGCACACACGCGGACACACAGGGGAACGTGCTAACCACTAAGCCACGGTGCGCCCCCCATATTAAATCATAAACATGTCAAAGAATCATATAAAATCATAAACACGTGAAACATCTCATTGAGTCAAACATGTGAAACATATCATAGTATCATATTAAGTCATAAACATGTCAAAGGATCATATTAAATCATAAACTTGTGAAACAGATCATATTAAGTCATAAACAAGTGAAACATATCCTTGTATCATATTAAATCATAAACATGTAAAAGAATCATATTAAATCATAATCATGTGAAACATATCATAGGGCCATATTAAATCGAAACATGTCAAAGAATCATATTAAATCATAAACATGTCAAAGAATCATACTAAATCATAAACATGTGAAACATATCATACTATCATATGAAGTCATAAAGAAGTGAAACATCTTATATTGTGTCATAAACATGTGAAACCTATCATAGTATTAAGTCATAAACATGTGAAACATCTCATATTGAGTCATAAACAAGTGAAACATATAGTATCATATGAAGTCATAAACAAGGGAAACATCTCATACTGAGTGATAAACATGTGAAACATATATCATATTAAGTCATAAACATGGTAAACATATCATATTAAATCATAAACATGTCAAATAATCATATTAAATCATAAACATGTGAAACGTATCATATCATGTCATAAACAAGTGAAACATATCAAATTGAGCCTTAAACATGTGAAACATATCATAGTATCATATGAAGTCATAAACAAGTGAAACATCTCATATTGAGTCAAACGTGAAACATATCATAGTACCATATTAAGTCATAAACATGTCAAATAATCATATTAAGTCATAAACAAGTGAAACAGCTCATATTGAGTCATAAACGTGTGAAACATGTCATAGTATCATATTAAGTCATAAAGAAGTAAACTAGGGCTGCAACTAACGATTATTTTAAAAATCGATTAGTAGGCCGATTATTTATTTATTCATTTATTTCGATTAATCAGTTAATCGGATTGGGGCAAACTTTCAGGTTAGTAAAAAACTAATGTGCTCCATTTGAGATGATATTACCTTTCTAAAATTCATACACTAGACCAGTGGTTCTCAACCTTTTGTGAGCTTTGTACCCCTAGCATATTTTGAACAATCCACAAGGACCCCCTCACTCCACAACAATTATAGACGATAAAATTGGAGTGACAATTTAATTTGGAGTGACATTTAATTTGACTCTCTGAATTATCCTTTGTTTATTTTATCCATCAATGCAACACTTAACTTGTCTACCACTCATAGGTTTTTGCAAATTATCATTTCATTTGTAAATAAATTTAAAATAAATAAATCAATGAACGATCATCAGCTCAGCTAACGTGATATTTGCGAATAACTAAATTGATTAATTTTAAAACATCTCATTTGAATATGTTTTTATACATTTAACAAAAAATATATACATAATATTATTTAAACATTTTTAAAATTTTCCTACAGACCCCCTGCAATTACATGACTGACCAATAGGGGTTTGCGTTTTCAGGCCCCAAAACGCAGTTGTCGTGTAAACGGCTGCTAAGCCTTTGTTGAGAAATGAATGAGTCAGACGCTCAGAATGTGGAGAAGAATAATGAGCTCAGAATAATGTGCTCATTATTAAAATCAGCATACAGTAAATCAAAGGATAATTATTCACCTTTTTAATTTACTAGGCCTTGATCTGATGCAAAATTGAACATGTCACTCACATATAATGATGGGTTTTGCAGTTGTGTGTTCCCAGTTGTCTGTCTCCAGTTTTCAAATCGGACAGTGATGGTAGCATCCCTCACCATGAACTCGCTAACATACCTGGCACATCATGGGCTACATAAGGTCGAAGAAGGACAAGTAACATGTACACCGTATCAGCTAAAGTGAAAAAAGGCATGTGTTTTGTAAAAAATACCCTCCCTCCTCAGAAAAGGAGGAAGGGATACAACCAATTATTCTAGCATTATTACAGCGGGGTGTGATTGCGCCAACAGTTCTGCTATACAACACACCCAGTAACCAATGTCTAAGACTGGAAGAGGATGGCATTTTACACAAAAGTTGCAAAACCAATGAACTAGTCATCCCACTACCTCCATTATTGCCTAATGTCCCTACTATAACCTCTTCCATTCCACATGATAATTATTATTTTTCTGTTGTTGACCTGTGTTCAGCTCATTTTCCAGTGAGCCTGCAGTCAGTGAGGCCATTACTCACCTTAACATTCCAAAATCAGTAATACA
The DNA here is from genome assembly GCF_023375685.1 of Ictalurus furcatus. Lineage (NCBI taxonomy): Eukaryota > Metazoa > Chordata > Actinopteri > Siluriformes > Ictaluridae > Ictalurus > Ictalurus furcatus. The sequence goes on from NC_071270.1 coordinate 9,351,147, forward strand.
CCTGGGTGCGTCTCCCCCAGGGGCTGTGGACTCCCCTGCGATCTACTTCTCTATGGCCAGAAAAGCCCTCGAATTTCTCATGCTCCCAAGGCCAACAGAACATGATTGGGGTCATCCTCCACCCCATACCACACAACAAAGCTTGTTTTGTTATCAACTATTGTCGTCAGTGGATCACTGATTGTTCTTTTCATGACAAAATCCTGAGAGTCAGGTGTTCTAAGGAAAAACCTGAGAATGAATGGACTTATGCTCTGCCAGTGACTCCTGGAGAAAAGGTGTACCTAGGGGTGTTCGAGTCCAAAAGGGAAGGGCCATACAAAGTGAGCACCTAGATTAAGACCTAGGAGAAAGGAGGATCAGGTGATGGAAGGGGACAATCCAGTGGCTGACATCTCAGAAGAAAGAACAAGCCAAGACGTGAGAGAGGGTCTAAATGAAGATAAGAGAGAACCAATGGCAGTCTAAGGCAATGGCAAAGAAGGTCAGTCAGGAGTCGTACCAACAGAGCAGGAGGAAAGAAGGGATCCTGCTGCTGAGCGCGGTTCTGAAGAGCCTGATATACCTGCTGAAGGAGAAAGAGGCCCAAGCAGACATCCCTTCCAATCTTTCCACAATTGACTCTTCAGCCCTTGACTGAACAGAACAGTACTGAACTAAAGCTGAATACGACCATCAGTGAACCAGAGCAGATCTCTGATCAGCTGCAACAGGATGGAACAGATTCCAGTTCCTCAAGTGAGGATGAAATAGAGGCTTGATGAACCAGGCCCTGGATGTAAGTGCTAGGCTAAATCTCTCCCCAAGGGTGACCCCCTGCAATATGCAAAGTATCTGGGTCAAAGAGAAACATTGCTAAGACATCCACTGAGAAAGGATGTGATGGATTTTTTATTTTTGCTTTTTCCATTTTTGTATTATTTATATCTTTTAAATTTTTCAATTTTTCTATTAAAATAAAATCAAGTATGATTATAGACAGGGTGATCACTGTCTGACTTATTGTAATCAAACTGAGAAAATTGTTTTGTATTCATGTTTATTAGTCTATACTTGTATCAGCCATATGGGCTTAATCAACTGTGTATTCTACATAACTCTGACAACCACAAGCAAGTGCTAAACCAAACGCATGCTCACACTTACAAACACTGTCTTGATTTTTGTGGTTGGGGAAAGGGAGACAGAACCTTTTACTCCTTTCTAGTCAATGTGAGAGGAGATGTTTGTTTCTGGTCTCCAGAGAGAGTGGATTTGGTCGTTGGTAGATGGCTGACGTGATCATACATTGATCACTAGCAAGTGTTAAAGGAGGGACTGGATTATGAGATTACTCTCTCGAGCTAGGTGGCACTTAATAAGTCACAGAGGGGGAAAATATATAGAAATATTTATGAAGTGTGATCAATATGTGTAACTAACATTTGTATATTTTAATGAAGTATATTCAATATTGTTACAGCCCAGTCTAGGTTGGGCCGCACAGAGTAACCAGCTCAGGATTCAATGGAATTGACCTTTAAAAATGAGGCAGCCAGGAATAACACAACCAGGTTTGTATTAAAAAGTTGTGGTATATTGTAACACACAGTTATAGATATACAACTATACAAAGAGCCAACCACCAGACATACCTTCAGGGTGGGCCAAGGCCAAAATAATAAACAAAAGGATTCTATTGTTAGGTAGCTAGCTTACCTAAAAGGAAAGTAACAAAGAAAATACAAATACTTCCCTAACTACCTAAGCCAAAAACAGAGACAAAAGGACCCTCTCCCAAAAGACATGGCAGCCACACCCCTACTGCCGGTGAACCAAGTGAACATATATACAATGGTGAAGAGAATACACAAAACCAGAACAGCAGTCAGAATATAGCATAAAGCAGCAGAACCAAACACACACTCTAAACCACCTCCAACATCCCACACTATTCTCACTCCTCTTCCTCTTTAAATATGGTCGTCAATCAGTGATGTCATCCTGGGTGGCGGGAGCAAGGCAAGCTAGGGCAGGCTGGAAGCTCTGGGAGGGAGTTCGACCTGCACACAAAATATGGCACAGCACACACACAAAAAAAACTTCCCATCCCAAAGATAGAGGGTTGTAACAATATGTATAAACAACATTTAGAATTATTACTTAAGCATAATCGAATAATCAATATTAGTTAACAAGCATAATCTATATGTATAATCAATATTTAGAAGCATAATCTAAATTCACAGAAGAATGATTGATCAAGTTATATTCTAAGTGTGTATTGAGTTAGATGAATTCTGTGCCTTACTTGTACAATAATTGTTTTTGCTGTACCAGCCTGAATCTTCCTTCACAGAAGCAAATAACTTTGAGGCCAGATACCAATTAACGAGTTAGGATAAGGCCTTAGGAGGGGATTTCAGCTAGGACAGCAGGTAGAAACAGACAGAAACTCAGTGAGGCCTAAGTAGGGAGTGTTGGTCAAGGTCAGAGAGAAAAAAACCCAAAAACCCAAGACTCATGCTCCACAAATTTAAGATATATGAGACATGACATGAATAATTAATTGTGGCAAAGAAGATTGGTCTGTTTTAATGAGGAAAGGCAAAACCCCGCCTAAGACGAGTACGCTGTGGAGAAAGGTATAAAAGGGGCTGTGTGAGTTTGTATAATTTAGACTTTCTGCAGTCTGTCTCACTTTATTGTTTCAATAAAGTTTATTTACTTTTTGACATCTACTAACCCTCTGTCTCTGAAGTTTTTTGACTTAGGCTGGAAAGATTGTTTGCCACGATACATGCTCTTCACATACATGTAAAAGAGCAGGTATAAACAAGAAAAATAAAAGCATTCTGATAAATGCTACAAATCAAAGGGGAAATGAACACATTAGTGTAGTGTAACAGCGGTAGAGCGGCCATCTCTCTCTTCACTCAAGCTCTCCTTCTACCCTGCGCATGCGCGCTCACAGCATGCATACATACAATAATGTACACCATAGAAGTCATCTTAAAGGCACATGAACATTCACTATTTAACATTAGGTGGCCGTAACAAGCTGTCATTATAAAAAAAATCAGAAGAAATACTATTTTGCTTCATAAGTCAGTATATTTTTTTACTGATTTATAAATTGCTGGTCAAAGACCTTGTTTCTTGTTTTGTTAAAGACAAAAAAGTCTGCTGTGACACAAATGTGTTGCATTTTGAAGTTTTGAAGTACAGGTAAAGCTAAAAAAAAATGTATTAAAACCTTGTTATTTTGATGAAAATGTGGTTTACTGAATTTTTATTTTTTTATTCAGTTACTAATACACTTATATTTCTTCAATAAACTAAAGAATCCACTAAATATATGTCCGGCCCCCTGATTTTATTCACAACCTTCAGCATGACCCTTAATAAGTTTGGATTTGATGCCCCTGGTGTAGGGGAACATAGTTGATGTTACAGATTTTAATCTATTTAAAATAACTATGAGATTGGATTGGTGATGCAGTGGGCATCAAACTGACATTTTGAGGCAGATACATAACATGGATTGACCTTAGAAAACATCAGCATTTTTATCAGCCATTTAGCTAGGATGTAAAAGTGATTTTAAAAAAAGAAATGTTTAAATGTGGAAACTTCGATATCGTCTTAATTTTTGTGCAATTATTTCCAAACCATGGTCTTTCATATTGGTCACATTAGAATATGAGTAAAGGCCTCATATTTTTGTTTTACTAATAGATGTGTGCATTTTGCCATATTTTCTTCAACCAGAGCATTCTTATGCCTCAATTTCACACAAATCTGGATTAATTAACTAAATGGATTCTACTGGGGTCTCTATATATTCTATAACATTCTCTATAACAAACACTGCATCCCTAGTTGGCACATACAATCTGTTCTCAAATATGAGGTCTTCATGTACTGACTGTGTGTTTGGCCCAGTGTGCCTGCACCAGCTTTGAATAACAGCACAGCAATATATTAATTAAGTACAAATGACAATATCCCATGCCATAAAACACAGTACATCCATGTATATTCTTTAAGTCAACACTATAATTTCAATAGTTTCAGAATTCAATGTAACAACCATATTAATGCCAGAAGCATAACCACATATATTACCCTAATGTCTTGGCTATCCCGGAAGGGACTCTGGACTACAGTTCCCAGCAGCCACTGCACCACACACATCATCACATGACCACCTGCACCTGACTCTCATTCACTTAAGGAGCACCTATGTGTATATAGCCAGAGTTTGCACTGCACTACTAGTCTTGCATTTGTCTTTCGTTGCTGTCATATCTGTCTTATTGTTCATGGTCTTTCTTAATGTTTTATTCTTTCTTAATGTTTTATTCTTGCCTTAGTGTTTTGCTTCCTGTTCATTTTTCTTGAAGACCTCAACATGGATAGAGCAGAATTTTTTAGTCTAAGAGGCCGTATATGAAAGGGAAAAGTTGAGGTGGGAGAGTTGGGGAAAATTCTTCCTAATTCAAGCCAACTGCGAGTGGTTCGACATGATGTACTCCATCATGGGGTATGTCAAGGAGGAGCTTTCCCACCAGGCTGGAACCATCCATCCCCCCCCCAAATCTCATCCAGCCTGCCGAGTCGATGGAGAACATTGTTCAGTCTCCCTGCTCGTCTGAGGATGCCGCTCAGCACCCCTGTTCAGCTGAGGACATCGCTCAGTCTCCCTATTCAGCTGAAGAAGTTGCTCTGCCTTCCGGCATGGCAAAGAGCTCCACTTTTTGTTCCCTGCTGTGCCTTGGACATGACTAGGCCACTATGCTCGGTTTCAGACATTGCTCTGCCTTCCTGCTTGTCTGAGGACGTCGCTCTGCCTCCATGCTCCGCTGGAGATGTTGCTCCTTTTCTTTGCTTTGTGCCATATGTTGTTTCCCTTTCCTGCTCCACAGAGGACATCGCTCCCCCCTCACGGAGTGCATCACTCCCGCTTCTGGCCTTGCCGAGAACCTCTCTCCTACCTCTGGCCTCACGGAGAACCTGGCAAACCTCCTGCGCCTCAGATGTCACTATGCCAGGCTCTGCTTTGGACGTCGCTCTGCCGGCACGGCAAAGAGCTTCGCTTTTCTTCTGCTCTGCCTTGGATGGCACTATGCCAGGTTCCATTTCAGACATTGCTTTGCCTTCCTGCTTGGCTGAGGACGTCGCTTGTCTGAGGATGTCAATCTGCCTCCATTCTCTGCTGAAGACATCACTCCTTTTCTTTGCTCCGCACCGTTTGTTGTTTCCCCTTCCTGCTCCACGGAGGACATCGCTCCCCCCTCATGCTTCACGGAGAGCATCACTCCCGCCTCTGGCCTCGCTGAGAACCTCTCTCCCGCCTCTGGCCTCGCCGAGAACCTCTTTCCCACCTCTGGCCTTGCTGAGAACCTCTCTCCCGCCTCTGGCCTCGTCGAGAACCTCTCTCCCCCCTCTGGCCTCACGGAGAACCTCTCTCCCCCCTCTGGCCTCACGGAGAACCTCTCTCCCCCCTCTGGCCTTGCCAAGAACCTTTCTCCCCCCTCTGGCCTCGCGGAGAACTTCGCTCCCCCCTCTGGCCTCACAGAAAGTATCGCTTCCCCCTCTAGCACCGTGGTGGCTATTGCTCTATGCCCAAGCCAGGCTTAGTGTCATCTCTCTGCAGTATGGAAGAGACCGTCCCACGTCCGTACCCCAGTGAACATGCCAAACGTCCTCTTCATGGTCCTGTGAGATGACATTCAAGGAACTTTGGAACACTTGGGGACCCCTGGTCTGGGTATCCAGGACCCCCTCCTGGACTTGGTAAGCACATCAGGAGCTGCTCATTAAGGGGGATGGGGTTGAGTCTCAAGGGGCATTCACTTAATGAGCACCTATGTGTATATATCCACAATTTGCACTGCACTATTAGTCTTGCATTTGTCTTTCGTGGCTGTCATTTCTGTCTGTATTGGTCTTTGTTAATGTTTTATTCTTGCCTTAGTGTTTAGTACGGTGGCCATGAAGTGCAAAACACATTAGCAAATCAGAAAACGCATTAGCAAATTCAAAAACAAATTAACAAATCCAAAAACAAATTAACAAATCCAAAAACACATGACCAACTCAGAAAACACATGAACAACTCAGAAAACACATGAACAACTCAGAAAACACATTAACAAATCAGAAAAGGTAGGTACATTTTAAATGGCACACTTATAGCACTTTTATCCAAAGCGCTTTACACTGTGTCTCATTCACTCACACACACACACCAATGGTAGCAGAGCTGCCACGCAAGGCGCTAACTTGCCATGGGGAGTAACTTGGGGTTCAGTGTCTTGCCCAAGGACACTTCGGGCCGGGAATCAAACCGCCAACCGTATGATTAGTGGGCAACCCGCTCTACCAACTGAGCCACAGCTGCCACATTTTGTGAATTTATTACTTACCGCTGATTGGATGACACATCTGTCAGTCAAGCTACACAGGAAGTACAACAGGCTGCAGCGCTGCACTAGTATTGGAAAGTCAATTCGTGCGTGTACGTCTTAATGTTTTGTCCGTACTTCAGTTTAAAATATGGCGTTCTGCCCAATTTCTGCAGTTCATGTGGAAAAAATCTCGAAGTTTTAAAAGAGACATGACAGAAACCGATTATATCTCTATCAACGGACATTACAGGTATTATTATAGGCTAGCTAGACAGCGATAACATAGCTAGAACATGGTTGCCACACACGAGTTTGGGTCGCTTATAACGTGTATTTGGGAGTTCACTTTATTTTCTCATTTGCATAATTGCCAACATGTTTGACAGGCCTTTGCAGTATTTCACCACATTTGCAAAGAGAAGCGATTATAAACCTGTTTTCAACCAAACAGAAATTAAGTCTTGCTTTCTATGAAAACATGTTTTCTATGTTCTATTGTGAATAACATATGAGTTTATGACATTTGCAAATCATTGCATTCTGTTCTTATTTACATTTTACACAGCATCCTAATTTTTTTTTGGAATTGGGGTTCTAGTTTAATACACACGTAGCTGTGGTATAAAGTTCTATATAAATTTACAGCTCTTGATAAAACCAGATTTCTGTTTTCATATAATGCTGTCAGATTCAGAGGACACTTCAGACCATGTTGTACTTCAGACCATGTTGTGACAGAGAGTCTGTGTTACAGGTTTGTTTGGTTTATAAAATATTTTCTTTACATGCTTGGGAACATGGAATTTGTACATTACATTTGTGCATGCTCTCTTCTTATTGGCAGAGAGTACATGGAGGTGTATGTGCCTGAAATTAGTGAAGAGGAGGATGATCTTGTAATCACAGCACACTGTCTTGACCTCCCAGAGCCAATAGAACAAGCTACAAAATTATCTTGATTGGAAAATACAGTGGAGGAAATAAGTATTGAACGCATCAATATTTTTTTTTCAGTCTGTGTAATAAAGAGGAATGACACAGTAAAAAAGTACTGAACACGCTAACTGAAACGTATTTAATACTTAGTGGAGAAGCATTTGTTTGTAATGACAGCTTCAAGACGCTTCCTGTATGAAGAAATTAATAGGCCACAGTCTTCAGGTGTGATTTTGGTCCATTGTTCTAAACATATTGTCTTTAAATCTTGTTCAGTTGGATTTGAGTCAGGTGATTGGGCTATTCTAACACCTTGATTTTTTTTCTCTGAAACCAATCGAGAGTTTGCTTTACTGTATGCTTTGGATCATTGTCCTGCTGGAAGCTCCACCCACGTCTCATCTTCATCATGCTGGTGGATGGCAGCAGATTCTTCTCAAGAATCTCCCAGTAAAGGGCTCCATTCATCGTTCCTTCAGTTATATGAAGTCTGCCAGTACCATGCCATGAAAAACAGCCCCACACCATGATGCTTCCACCTCCAAACATCACTGTTGGTGTAGTGTTTTTAGGGTAATGTGCAGTGCCATTTCTTCTCCAAACTTAGTGTGTAGTATGACAGCAAAAAATGTCAACTTTGCTCTCATCTGACCAGACTATTCTCCCAGTATTTCATAGGCTTGTCCAAATGAGTTGTAGCAAACTTTAAACGATATTCGACATGCCTTTTCTTTAGTAACGGAATCTTGTAGGGTGAGCATGCATAGAGGCCATGGCGGTGGAGTGCATTGCCTATTGTTTCCTCTGTGACGATGGTACCTGCTGCCTCCAAGTGTTTCTGGAGCTCTTTCTAAGTGATCCTTGACTCTTGGGCTGCTCTTCTGACTATTTTTCTGACTCCCTGGTCAAAAATCTTGCAAGGAGCTCCTGTGCGTGGCCGGTTGATGACGGGGTGATGTTGCTTCCACTTGTGGATAAAGGCCCCAGTGGTGCTTCCTGGAGGATTCAGAAGTTTTGAAATATGTCTCTATCCGATTCCATCAATATGTTTTGCAACAATAAGGTTGTGAAGGTCTTGGGAGAGCTCTTTGCCTTAACCCATTTTCCATCCTCAACCGCTTATCCGTTATCGGGTCGTGGGGGAAGCAGCTCCAGCAGGGGACCCCAAACTTCCCTTTCCCGAGCCACATTAACCAGCTCTGACTGGGGGATCCCAACATGTTCCCAGGCCAGTGTAGAGATATAATCTCTCCACCTGGTCCTGGGTCTTCCCCGAGGTCTCCTTCCAGCTGGACATGCCTGGAACACCTCCCTAGGGAGGCTCCCAGGGGGCATCCTTACCAGGTGCCCGAACCACCTCAACTGGCTCCTTTCAACGCAAAGGAGCAGCGGCTCTACTCTGAGTTCCTCTCGGATAACCGAGCTTCTCACCCTATCTCTAGGGGAGAGGCCAGCCACCCTCCTGAGAAAACCCATTTCGGCTGCTTGTACCTGCGATCTAGTTCTTTCGGTCACTACCCAGCCTTCATGACCATAGGTGATGGTAGGAATGAAGATTGCCTGGTAGATCGAGAGCTTTGCCTTCCGGCTCAGCTCTCTTTTCGTCACAACGGTGCGGTAAAGCAATTGCAATACTGCTCCCGCTGCTCCGGTTCTCCAGCCAATCTCCTGCTCGCATGTCCCCTCACTCGTGAACAAGACTCCGAGGTACTTGAACTCCTTCACTTGGGTTAAGTACTCATTTCCCACCCGGAGTAGGCATTCCATCGGTTTCCTGCTGAGAACCATGGCCTCAGATTTAGAGGTGCTAATCCTCATCCCAGCCACTTCACACTCAGCTGTGAACCAATCCAGTGAGTTCTGGAGGTCAGGGACCGATGATGCCATCAGGACCACATCATCTGCAAAAAGCAGCGATGAGATCATCAGGTCACCAAACTGCAAACCCTCCCCACCATGACTACGTCTCAATATCTTGTCCATGAATATCATAAACAGGATTGGTGACAAAGATGGAACGAGTCCGACTTTTTGCCGAGCATCCGGACACAGCTCTCACTTTGGGAGTACAGCGATTGGATAGCACTAAGAAGGGAAGCCCTCAACCCATACTCCCTCAGCACCTCCCACAGTAAACCCCTGGGGACCCGGTCATATGCCTTCTCCAAATCCACAAAACACATGTAGACCGGATACTGAGCATACTCCCAGGCCCCCTCCATGATCCTTGCGAGAGTAAAGAGCTGGTCCATTGTTCTACAACCAGGACGGAATCCGCATTGTTCCTCTTCAATCCGAGGTTCGACTATTGGCCGAACCCTCCGTTCCAGCACCCTGGAGTAGACTTTACCAGGGAGGCTGAGAGGTGTGATACCCCTATAGTTGGCGCACACTCTCTGGTCCCCCTTTTTGAACAGGGGAACCACCACCCCGGTCTGCCACTGCTTGGGCACTGTCCCCGACTTCCATGCAATGTTAAAGAGGCGTGTCATCCGAGACATCCCCTCCACACCCAGAGCTTTCAGCATTTCTGAACAGATCTCATCAATACCCAGGGCTTTGCCACTGTGTAGTTGTTTGACTACCTCAGTGACCTCCACCAGGGAAATTGACAATGATCCCCCATCATCCTCCACCTCTGCCTCTACCATAGAGGGCGTGTTAGTTGGATTCAGGAGTTCCTCAAAGTGTTCCTTCCACTGTGCAATTACTTCCTCAGTTGAGGTCAACAGCGCCCCATCCTTACTGTACACAGCTTGGATGGTTCCCCATTTCCCCCTCCTGAGGTGGCGGATGGTTTTCCAGAAACACCTTGGTGCCGACCGAAAGTCCTTCTCCATGTCCTCTCCGAACTTCTCCCACACCCGCTGCTTTGCCTCTTTCATGGCAGAGGCTAAAGCCCTTTGGGCCTGTCGGTACCCTGCAACTGCCTCCAGAGTCCTCCGGAATAACACATCCCAGAAAGACTCCTTCTTCAGTCATACGGCTTCCCTGACCACCGGTGTCCACCACGATGTTTGAGGATTACTGCCCCTTGAGGACCTAAGACCTTGAGACCTCAGCTCACTGCTGCAGCTTCAGCAATGGAGGCTTTGAACATTGCCCACTCAGGTTCAATGCCCCCAACCTCCACAGGGGTGCCAGAAAAACTCAATCGGAGGTGTGAGTTGAGATCTCGAAAGGAGCTCAACCAGGGATTTGTGATGATCCCCACACCCGCCCGGCGCCTCACACCCTGGTCAATCCAGAGTAGAATAGAGTCCATCCCCTATCCAGGAGTATGGTTCCAGAACCGAGACTGTGCGTTGAGGTAAGCCCCACCAGATCTAACTGGTAGCGCTCCACCTCCTGCACAAATTCCAGTTCCTTCCCCCACAGAGAGGTGACCTTCCACGTCCCCAGAGCCAGCCTCTGCCACCCATGTAGCAGCACACCCGACCCCCATGGTTCACCTCACGAGTGGTGGGTTCATAGGATGGAGTGGGGGGTGCCACGTTGCTTTTTCGGGCTTTGCCCGTCTGGGCTCCATGGCAAACCCAGCCACCAGGCGCTCGCAGCCGGGCCCTCCTTCTGGCTTCCTCCGGGCAGGGTAACTCCTCCTTCCTTTGTTTTCTTCATGAGGGTGTCTTTGAACCATTCTTAGTCTGGCCCCTCCCCTGAGATCACTTTGCCTTGAGAGACCCTACCAGGAGCACAAGGCTCCAGACAACACAGCTATCAGGTTCGTAGGGACACACAAACCTCTCCACCACGGTAAGGTGATGGTTCCCGGAGAGGACCCATCATGAGATGTTTCTTGTGTGATGCCTTGGTATTGAAAGGCCTTTTTATAGACTATCAATTTACTAACCCAGCTGATATTAATTTGCACAGATGGGAGGCATATTTCTAACTACTTACCAATTTCAGCTGGTTCCTTGCCTTACCTTACCTTGGAGATCTTCTTTTTCTTAGTGTGTTCAATACTTTTTTTCCTGTGTCTTTCCACTTTATTACACATAGCTTTATTTATGGGCTTTGATGTTGTGAATTCTTTATATTTGCGGATTTCTTGAGTTAATACTGATGTCTGGTGAAAATTTCATGTGAATAACCTCATTGGAAATATTTACTGAAAAAAATGTCAACATGTTCAACAGTTATTTCCCCTACTGTATAAAATCTACAAATACTGATTACATCAATTAAAATTCACTGTTTCTAGGGGAACTTTCACTTTCTAGGGGAAAAAAGCAGTTTAACAGTGTTACGTAACCTTGTGAGGAGACAAGCGCGGGTGGTGCAGCAACAGGAAAACGGGGAACAAAACTGAATACGAAGTCCAAAACAACAGACAATATCCAGGCGATCGGGCGAAACAATCCTAACAGGGCTTTACAGGAAACTGTAAACCGAAACACGCAGTATATCCGTAAATCAGGGAAATACAACACGCAGACAAAGGCTTGGTAAAACAGTATTTAGACTACTGAGCATTTACTTCACAAGGCTCTGATGTTAACAAGGTCCATTATAACCTATGATAAAGTGCAGGTGTCCGCAATCAGAATTCTGGCGAATGTGAGCGCGTATGTGGCTGGAAAGTGTAGTTCTCCTCGGCCATGTTTGTAGTTCACTCTGAACTCTGGGGACTGTAGTCGCGAGTTCGCCACAATGTGACAGAGCTCAACCCCCAAAGGGCTCACTCCGGGAGCCGAATCCCTCCGAAGCATCTCTCCGCTCCGTGGTCTCGGTTTTGCTGGGTGAGCTGCATGGAAGTCCTTACACACGCTTGGGTCCAGAATGTCCTGGGATGGGATCCAGCGCTGCTCCTCTGGGCCATATCCTTCCCAGTCCACCAGGTACTTTAGTTTACCTTTCCGACCTCGGGAATTTAGGATGGTACGGATGCGGTAGGCTGGTTGGCCATCAATTTCTAACGGCTCCAGTGGGGAGTCATTAGGCACAGCCATGGCAAAGGGGCCCGGTATAACTGGCTTAAGGAGAGAGACATGGAATGACGGGGCGATACGGCTATTCTTGGGCAATTCCAGTTGGTACGTGACCTCATTAATTTGTTCCTTGATTCAGAAGGGGCCGATATACCTGGGGTTAAGTTTCCTGCCCGGAAGTGGCTGTTTTAGGTCTTTCGTGGAAAGCCACACTCTGTCCCCGGGTTGGTAGTTGGGATGATCCCTCTGGTGACGATCCGCCTTTCGTTTGGCGATGCTTGAAGCCTGCACTAGATGTTGGTGTGTGCGTTCCCAGACCTGCTCACTCCGGTGGAACCACTCATCAACTGCTGGCGAGTCGGTAGGGTTGGCGTTCCAGGGAAAAAAAAGGTGACTGGTAGCCCAAGAAACACTGAAAGGGGGTAAGCTGTGTTGCGGAGTGTCACAGGAAGTTCTGTGCATATTCCACCTACGCGAGGAATTGGCCCCAATCCTCCGGGTTAGTGGCACAAAAGGTTCGGAGGAATCTAGTGACTTCTTGGTTTGCCCGTTCTACCTGTCCATTGGCCTGGGGGTGGTAACCTGAGGTGAGGTTAAAGGTGATGCCCATCTTCTCCATGAAGCTGGCCCAGACTCTTGAAATGAATTGCGGCCCCTTATCACTCATGATCTCTTCCGGGATCCCGAAGTACCTGAACACATGTTGGAATAGCAACTCAGCTGTAGCAAAGGCCGATGGGATGGCGGGCAGTGGGATGAGGTGTAGGGATTTAGAAAAGCGATCGATGATCACTAGGATCATAGTGTTCCCCTGCGACTCCAGCAAGTCGGTGATGAAGTCTTGGGCCAGGTGGGACCATGGGCATGCTAAGGTAAAGGCTTAAGCTTACCGGCTGGCAGAGTATGTGGTACCATAACCTGGGCGCATGTAGAGCACGAGGACACTACGCGTTGTACCTCCCTAGACATGTGGAGCCACCAGTACTTCTCGGCCAGTAATCGGTAGGTGCGATCTATCCCCGGGTGGCCCGTCACTACTGCCATGTGGGCCCAGGTGATGAGCCCCAGTCAGTGTCACTTCAGGACAAATTGCTTGCCGGGTGGACATGCTGCCAGGATTTGCGACCTGGGGAGGCATGCTAGGGCCTGGTCCAGAGTCCACTTTATGGCGCTAACAATACATCAGGGGGGAGGATTTAATCGCCGTGGTCCGCTTGGCTTTCTGGGCCATGGTTTCGTGACAGGGCATCGGCCTTAGTGTTCTTTGCTCCTGGCCTATATGACAAGGTAAACTGGAACCTGGAGACAAACAGGGACCAGCGGGCTTGTGAGGCGTGAGACATTTGGCTGTCCTCAGATACTGGAGGTTCTTATGGTCGGTATGGATAACAAACGGGTGCGTGGCACCCTCCAGCCAGTGCCTCCACTCCTCCAGGGCCAGTTTGACTGCAAGGCGTTCTCGGTTCCCTACATCATAATTGCATTCTGCTGAAGGTAACTTGCGGGAGAAGAATGCCATGGGGTGCAGCTTGGGCTTATCTCCGAGCCTCTGTGAGAGAATGGCCCCTACCCCTGTTTCCGAGGCATCAACCTCCATGTCGAAGGGTCTGGAGGGATCAGGGTGCCTGAGGATGGGGGCTGTGGTGAATGCCATCTTGAGCTTGTCCAGTGCCTCCTGGGCGGCTGGGGTCCAAGCAAGCCGCCTGGGCTTGCCACGTAGGAGGGATGTCAAGGGTGGGGCTATAATACTGAAACCTCGAATGAACCGTCGGTAAAAGTTTGCGAAGCCAAGGAACCGTTGTAACTCCCTGACGGTTCGGGGCATGGGCCATTCTACCACTGCTTGGACCTTACAGCATCCATGGTGACCCCCTTCTGGCTGATGATGTATCCCAGGAAGGAGATCGTGTGTTATCGGAATTCACACTTCTCGGCCTTTACATAAAGCTGGTGTTGCAGGAGGTGGCGCAACACCTGCCGGACATGGCTGATATGCTCCTCCGGGGATGCCAAATACACCAGGATGTCATCGATGTATGTAATGACACTCCTCCCCAACATGTCTCTCAGGATGTCATTAATTAGACTCTGGAACACCGAGGGGGCATTAGCCAGCCCATGAGGCATGACCAAGTACACATAGTGCCCAGAGGTGGTGCTAAATGCCATTTTCCACTCATCCCCCTCCCGGATGCGGACCAGGTTGTATGCACTGCGCAGGTCCAGCTTCGTAAAAATGGTCTCTGATCTTAGCTGTTCAAGGGCTGCAGGTACCAGTGGCAGGGGATACCGGTATTTGACTGACACTTGGTTTAGGCCCCAGTAATCAATACAAGGTCGTAGGCCTCCCCATTCTTCTTGACGAAGAAGAACCCGGCGGATGCGGGGGACGTGGAAGGTCTAATGTATCCCTGTTGGTGGGCCTCCTGAATATATTCCTTCCTGGCTCTATGTTCTGCTTGGGAGAGAAGGTATACACGACCTCGAGGGGGGCTGGCTCCGGGAAGGAGCTCAATTGCTCAGTCATAGGGATGGTGTGGTGGTAAACCGCTTGCTCTCTCCTTGCTGAATACCTCGCTGAGGTCCTGATATTCAGGAGGAACCGAGACTGGAACAAGAGTCATGGGGCTCTCTACTGTCGTGGCAGCCAAAGGGACCATGGGGAAGTTCAGGCAGTTGCTAAGGCAGTACGGGGACCCTTGGGTAACCTGCTTGACTGTCCAAGAGACTTGGGGGTTGTGGAGCTCCAGCCAAGGTAGTCCTAGAATGACGAGGTGCCGAGCGGAGAGCGTGACGTACAGGACTATGGTTTCGTGGTGGAGGGCACTAACTTGAAGTACTAGAGGCACTGTACAGTGGGAGATGATTCCCCTCCCAGATGGGAGACCCGTCGATGGACTGGATCTGACATGGCTGGAGCAGGGGGCGCATGGGAAGGCTGAGGTCCTGTGCAGTTTTCTGGGCTATGAAGTTCCCGGTAGCTCCTGAGTCGATCAGTGCTGAAAGCACAATAGACAGCCCTGAATGTTCTATTTTGACAGGTAAAATGAATACATGTGACGTGTGTGGTCGGGGTGGACTCACCATTTGACGACGAGGTCGGCTGTCCGCACTCCCCTTGGCTAGTCGCGGCCTCTTATGGGGGCACTTACGGACGAGGTGGCAATAGAAGCAGCGGGACTCACGACGCCGCCTCTCCTTCTCCTACTCGCGAAGCCAGGTCTGACCGAGCTGCATGGGCTCAGCTGTGGCTGCTGGCTCGGGTGGCAGGTGGCCCCACAGCGCCGGGCGATTGTTACTGTGTAGTCAGTCCAGCTGGATCACAAGGTCAATGAGGGCATCAAGGGTGAGCTGTTCATCTCGACATGCCAACTCCTTCACGAACTCAGGATTCAGCCCCTGACGGAACGCAGTCTTGAGGGCCGGCTTGTTCCACCCACTCCGTGCAGCGATGGTGCAGAACTCCAAGGCGTACTCCACCGTGTCACGAGAGCCTTGGGTGATTTTCATGAGCTCCTGGCCAGTCTCCCATCCATCAGGGGAATGATCAAAGGCACGCTGGAAGTGGGAGATGAAGTCCGCTAGCGAGGGTCTGGCTCCGTCCCCTCGTTCCCACTCCACCGTAGTGGACCTCTTACCTCTGCGGACCTCTGGACATAGTACAGACCTCCGGCATGTCAGGGTAGCTCTCAAAAAATAGCGAGCACTGTAGCAGGAAACCCTTACATTGTTCCGGCTGTCCAGCATATCTCTCCGGCATGGGCAGTGGCGGAAAGTGCGCAGGCGGCGGGGCTGGAATGTGCACAGCCGGCACTGGCTGAACGTATGTTTGCGCTGGTAGCGGAATGTGCGCAGCCGGCGCTGGCTGAACGTGTGGTTGCACTGGTAGCGGGAACTCCGGGAACTGTAGTCGCGAATTCGCCGCGACGTGAAAAACAGCTCCTGACACTATTTCAAATCTGGCCCTTGCCATCGATTCGAAAACGTGCCGGCAGATTCAACATAATAAGATCCAATGTGTGGGATGGGGCAGTCAGAGGATTTAAACGTGTCTCATGTTTGTGAAGTTCTCTGATGATGCTGGCACGTTTGAAGAGGGTCTTGATATAGGTGGACCAAGACGGGAATTTCTCACTTTGCTGATGAGCTGCCTACACAATCGGCCTATTTTTGATGGACCTCCTAATAGTCGCTACCTGGTATACAATTCAGTTGGTATGTATTTAATTTGAAATGTTGGTTGTTTAGTGATAAAGTTTCTACCGAGGCTACCATATCAACACTGAAAGGTACTGTTGGGGAAATGGAGCATGCTCTCTCCGGTTGCACTGATGACATAGCTCACATGAAGACTACTATCGAGTCTCTCACTGCGACTGTGACTCAATTAGAGAATAAATGTGAGGATTTGGAGTCGAGGTCACGGCGCAATAACGTTAGGATTGTGGGAGTTCCAGACGGCGCTGACACATGTACAACTGCTGCTGTAGAGGCCTTGTTAAAAGAGGCATTTGGTCTGGAGAAGGAGCCGGTTTTGGACCGGTCCCACCGGACCCTTCAGCCGAAGCCCAAGCCTGGTGAACGACCACGTGCTATTGTGTGCAGATTCCACTATCACAGTGACTGTGTTGACATTTTAGGCCGTGCAAGAGAGCTCCAGTGGATTAAAGTGAGGGATTTGACCATCTCTGTTTTCCCTGACTACATACCCAAGACAGCCCGGGCCGCATTTAACGAGGTTTGGCGTCAACTCCGTGGTATTGAGGGCGCTCGCTATGGAATACTTCACCCAGCTCAGCTTCGCATTACATATAATGGTGTTCAGAAGGACTTTATTTCAGCGGAGGAAGCAGGAGACTATGTTAGACTCTTGATATCGGGATGAACTGCATCACCTACACAGCGGCGTCTTTTTCGCTCTTCTTTTATTTTTATTTTTTGCACTCTGCCTTCCAGCTCTACAGTATTTGGATTTTTATTGAAGATATCGTCGTTGCATTACTTCGCCTAGATTTTGTGGACTCACTCCTCTTAAATCTACTTCGGTATTAATGTGGTTCTCTGTTTTGAGGCTCTAACTGGGTTAGAGTTTCTGTTTATTTAATTGTATTAGTGTTTTTTCCTCTGCTTTACGTGCTACACTGTTATATTATTTGTTACAAGCCTTTAAAAGTTAAGGACATTATATTTGTTATTGTGCGCAGACTTTTTATCAGACTTGAAGTCAGTAGGGGTCTTTTCTCTTACTGGAACTTTTTGTCTTGGTAATTTTGTTGGTTAGTTCAGCTTACTCTCCGAGTTGTTTTCACATTGTGGACAACTTTTGGTAATTGTGGGAAACCCTGCTGTCTCATTTTTTTATTTTTTTATTTTTTTTTCTTTTATGGAGATTTTGGGTGTGTGTGTTTGGGGGATTGTGAGAGTAAACAAAACATGCCAGTGCTTTGAAGGATGTGAACTGGAACACAGTAATGTTAGTCAATTGCGAATCTGTTTTTAGAGTATTTAAACCTAACATGGTGAACAAGTTATATTATAGAATTCAGGCAGTTTTACTGGGGTTATCTCATACAGTGTGGCAAGTAATAATCTGGAAAGACCTTTGTAATATCACAGTCTAAAACTGGATTTAAAGAGAAGCAAATCAGTAAATGAATCACATGTAAATGAATCACATGAAAATGAATCACACGAAAATGAATCACATGTAAATGAATCACATGTAAATGAATCACATGAAAATGAATCACATGAAAATGTATCATATGAAAATGAATAAATAAATTAAAATGAAATGTTGGTTGTTTATTTAAAGCAGAACCAGTTAATGAAAAATCTGTGTAATGAACATGTTCATGTTAGTGTGTGATTTGGCTTTACTTTCTATGACAGCTGTTAGGGAGGATGAGCATTTCTTGGCAGGAAAAATGATTGCTGTGTCAATAGTGCATGCAGGACCAGGGCCCCATTTTCTTTCAAAAGACCTGGTAAACCACATTGTAGACCAGCCCTCTTTCAGCGCCACTTTAAAAGCTGTAACACATGAGGGTATAGTAAAAGTGCTGCAAGAGGTAGAGTAATAGACATAATTTAGGTAATTAGAAGGTTGCTTGAATATTTATGACCCTAGAAATTGTCAGCTGCAAGTATGACATTCCTGATTTTAAGTATTTAATTAATTATGCTGAAATTATTTCATTTTTTTTTATATGTATAGCTTGGACCTAAGCAATGTTAATAAACTTACTGTTGTTTTTCTTTTCAAATTCAGAATGCAACTAATTTGGAGTCACTACAAGAAAAACAGCACCCTGCTCCAAACTGCTGGGTGTTTGACATGTGAAGAGCACTGAGGAGAAACATACAATTGTAGAAGAATGTCAGGTGGTATGTGATTGACAGAAACAACAGTTTTATTTAGAGGTAAAATCATTTTTGAAAAAAAATCAGATGACATTACATCCTAGGCAAATGTTTATTTTAATATATATATATATACATATATATATATATATATATATACATATATATATATATATATATATATATATATATATATATATATATATATATATTTAATTGCATCAGTCTTCACAATATTAAACATTCAGTACGTTTACATGGACAACAATATTCAGATATTAACCCGATTAAGACAATATTCTGATTAAGAAACTATCATGTAAACAGCGATTTTTGATGACCTTACTCTGACTAAAGTCATACTTAAAGTAAACACAAATTGAATTAAGACATGTGAGTATTCCTGTTTTAGTCGCATTATCGAAGTGCATTATTGACTAGGTTTACATGGATAGCAGTAATCTAATTATTGACCCTATTCTGAATAAGACAATATTGTGATTAAGGTGTTTCCCTGACTTGCTTTTAGAATATTCATTTCATGTTCCCATTTTATGTTATAGAACAGAGGTGTCCAAACTACGGCCCGCGGGCCAACTGCGGCCTGTGGTCCATTTTTAATTGGCCTGCAGCAAATTCTAAAAATATAATGGCAAAAGGGCCACTCATGAAACTTGCACTTGACTGTATTGTACTTCTCAGTTTTAACACTAGGTGAAGCTACTGTCTTGAACAAGGCAGCTTATCCACAAAACAAGGATAATAAAATAAAATTATGCCAGGATTGACCAAAAATGGCACAACCAAAGAAAGATAGCAAGTGATTGCAGAAAATGGAAAAATGAATATTTCTTCATAAAAGTCAAGGGGAAGTGTGTCTGTTTGATTTGCAATGAAACTGTTGCAGTGATGAAAGAGTATAATGTACGCCGACACTATGAAATCAAACATCAGACCTACTCATCCTACACTGGTGCCGAGCGACAAGAGAAAGTTGAGCAAATGGCAGCTAGCCTGCTAGTTCAACAACAGTATTTTCCTGTGCTAACAAAATACAAGAAAATGGCACAATAGCCAGCTACGAGGTAGGTCAACTCATTGCCCGACATAGGAAACCTTTCTCAGATGGGGACTTCATAAAACGGTGCCTTATTCAAGTCACAGGAATAATGTGCCCAGAAAAGATGTAGGAATTCAACAAGGTGAGCATGTCCAGAAACATAGTTGTGTGGAGAATCGAAGACTTGTCAGCTAACTTAAAACATCAAGTGTCAGATAAAGCTTGTGCTTTTGATTTTTACTCAATTGCATGTTATGAGAGCACAGATGCCACAGACGTCGCACAGTTATTAATTTTTTTTGCGGGGAGTTGACGATAACTTTTGCATTACGGAGGAACTGCTTGATCTTAGGAGTCTAAAGGGCACAGCAACAGGTAAGGACATTTTTGAAGCTGTGTCAAATGCAACTGACAAGATGGAACTTAAATGGTACAAGCTATGTGGAGTTACAATGGATGGGGCTCCAGCTATGACAGACAAGCGCAAAGGAATGGTCTCTATAGTGTGTACCAAGGTGAAAGAAAGTGGAGGTGAGGCTGTTAAAATGCACTGTATCATCCACCAAGAAGCCCTCTGTGCCAAGACAGTCCAGCTTGAGGATGTGACAAACACTGTTGTGAAGAGAGTCAACGAAATTCAAGCATGAGGACTGTACCACAGAGAATTTCAAGCCTTTCTATCTGATGTCGATGCTGAATACGGGGATCTTTTTTTTTTTTTAATTATTTTTTAACTCACCTATAGTGGGAACATTGTTTCAGCAACACTGTTCCCACTATAGGTGAGTTAAAAAAAATATATTACACAGTATTCATGCATTAATAAGCTCAATTATTTAATAAATTCAGTCAATTAAAATGTTCTAACATTAAAATTTTCAAATAAACATTGATGTTAACAAGCCCAATAACTTATTTGTATAATAAGCTTAAATATAGCCATCCCTTTTCCCCTTATTTTTACCAATTTATACAGGGCTGTGAAGGGGGATCACCATCCTGACTAAGAATCAATCTGAGGTTGCTGTTTTGAGAATGAACTGCCAACCCTTTTTGTAACAAAAATATGAAAACCTATTAATGGAAAGTTGTGATGTAGGCTGTTTTTTTTTTTTCTTTAAACATATTCAATTATCAAGCATAATTTACCTACATTTGATTGATATTGCTAACTTTAATACACTAGATTTGAGGCAATATACTTCATCTCTAGTGAGTGACCCAGCCCTTTGTATATTTTTCTGTATGTGGTCCTCAGTGAAAAAAGTTTGGACACTCCTAATATAAATCATCAGGAACTAACACGAGTTCCAAGTCTTTCATTCATGACTTCATGGACGAACAATACCTTAATTAAAACATTAACTAAGATGAGTACATTATCATGAATTATGGTTTATTACACATGATTTACTATCCATTTGGGATAAAGCTACGGTTATGGTACATGAATCATCATGAATTCATGCATGGAAAAAAACATTAATTCATGCATGTAAGACTACTTGAATTAAAGGAATATAAAAAATTTAAAGGAATATACAAAAATCCACATTACCTCCATAGTAAATAAGTATATTTTATTTATATAGCACATTTAACACAGCAAAGCTGACCAAAGTGCTAGAGTGCTAGTGCTAGTGCCAGCGTAAGAAAAGTAAGATAGAAAACGGAATAATTCCAAATAAAGGCAATAGAGAGAAGGAGAAGAGATATGGGAGAAGAGATATGCTTTCAGACTCTTTTTAAAAATGATAATTGAGGGTGCAAGGCGGATGCCCAGTGGCAATTGATTCCATAAACGAGGCAGAAACTGAAAAAGCTCTATCCCCCTTAGTTTTTAAACGGGATCGAGGGACATACAGAAGAAACCTATCAGAAGATCTTAAAAATCTGCTAGATGAATGTGGTGTAAGAAGATCTTTGAGACAAGAAGGAGCTTGATCATTAAGAGTTTTAAAAACAAACAACAGAATCTTAAACTGGATCCTAAAATGGATTGGGAGCCAATGGAGCGATGCTAAAATTGGGGTGACATGATCATATTTCTTTGCCCTGGCCAACAGTCTTGCAGCTGCATTCTGAACCATCTGGAGACAAGCAAGAGATGACTGAGGAAGACCCAAGTGCAATGAATTAAAATAATCTATCCACGACATGATAAAAGCAAGAATAACCATCTCCAAATCTTGGAAAGACAAAAATGTTTTAAATTTAGAAATAATCCGTAACTGATAAAAACTATTCTTAATGACAGAATTTATTTGCTTGGTTAAGCATAATTCATAATAATATATCATAAATCATAATATATATATATAATTTAAAGTGTACTTTGATTTGCAAATCTTTACATGTGCTGTACTGCTTTAAAAAAATTCTTTAAAAATGCATGTTTTGTTTAATTATCAAACTCTGTCATTTAATTTACTTCACACATACTCCTTAACAACTAAATTTTATTTCTTTATGAAACA
The DNA here is from genome assembly GCF_023375685.1 of Ictalurus furcatus. Lineage (NCBI taxonomy): Eukaryota > Metazoa > Chordata > Actinopteri > Siluriformes > Ictaluridae > Ictalurus > Ictalurus furcatus. Next base: position 9,373,306 of record NC_071270.1, read on the forward strand.
ACACAGTTAAATGCTGAATCAATGATATAATGAGTCTTTATCGATCACATATACATATGCACAGTGAAATTCTTTTCTTCACAGCATGTTAGGAAGCTGGGGTCAGCCATGATACAGCACCCCTGGAGCAGAGAGGGTTAAAGGCTTTGCTCAAAGGCCCAAAAGTGGCAGCTTGGCCCAAACCCCTGACCCTCCAATTAGCAACCCAGAGCCTGGCAGTGCTGGGGCTTGAACCCCTGACCTTCTGATTAGTAACCCAGAGCCTTAACCGGCAAGCCAGAGCCCACATGACTCCACATGCCGAAGTGTCCTTGGGCAAGATACTGAACCCCAAGTTGCTCCCGATGGCAAGCTAGTGCCTTGTATAGCAGCTCTGCTACCATTGGTTGTGTGAGTGTGTGTGTGTGAATGGGTGAATGAGATACAGTGTAAAGCACTTTTGGATAAAAGCGCTATAGAAGTGCACCATTTAAGCCACCACTGCCCCAATGATATGGCTGAGAATGTGCTCCAGCAGCTAATTAGCAGAGTTCAGGCTAGTTGTTTTTATGCAATTTAAATCGATGGGTCCACAGACATTGCAGGTATGACAAATTTGCTCACATTCATTAGGTTTAAGTGTGATGGAGAAATTGAGAAAAAAAAAAAAAATTTTGCAGACTTCTACATTTAAATGCAACTGCAGAAGCTATTTTTTGACATTTTAAACAATTTCATGGTTTCTAATGATATCAGCTAGACAAAGTACGTTAAATAAAGCACTGATTGTGCTTGCACTATGCTGGGGCAACACAGTGGAATTATGAGACGTGCCTCACTGCTCACTCACATACACTGCTGCATTCACAGAGAGGCATTAGCTGCTAAGAGAATGCCCATATAGTTAAAGACTGTTTTGGATGATGCTATCAGAATTGTGAATTACATCAAAATTCATCCATTACAAGCACATTTGTTTTCTCTTTTGTGTGAGGTGATTTGAAGTGAACACCATCAGCTCCTACTGCATACCAGAGTCTGGTGGCTCTCATGCGGCAGAATGCTCACCCAACTACCAGTTACATGACGAGGTCAAAACATTTTTTCATTGATACCAAATTTGAATTTGCATACCACCTCTGTGATTTTGACTGGCTTTGTAAATTGGCCTACTTGGCAAACATTTTCAGCCACTTGAATGGACTCAATCTAGCCCTACAGGGAAAGCAGAAACAATGTTTCACATCCAAAACAATATAGAGGCAACCACGAACAAAATGGATCTGTGGGGAAAAAGTCAAAGTCTGCCTTACCGAAGGTGTCAAGCAGGAAGCAGCATCCTTCGAGCTGACGCTATTATATTATATTAATTCTTCTAATCTTTATACTTTAAAATTATTTACCTTACGTTATACAAATATAACTGACACTACCTTAGATAAAACAATCGTAATGCTGCACTGTCGCTAAATTTGATCTGTTTTTACAAACACCCGCGACTAGCTTGTAGCCCACTAGCATCACATACCGCTAGCCTTGTTTATGTTTCACATTTCTCATTTACCGCTGTTCTGTTTAAAAAGCAAATATGTATGCCGGTTTTGAGTGCAGATGAGGACTTGCTCGAGCTTCACATGGTGCTGTTGGAACTGGAGGATGTAGAGAAGCAGATCCGCGGCCTACTCGACAAGCTGATCGACAAGCTGCTCCAGCTGCTGGAGCGACGAACAGTGCTGGAAACATCTTGTGCCTCTGCCTACATATCCAAGGTAAGCACGCAGCGTGGTATTTCCACTCCCAGCCCCTCTACGCCGTGTGTTTCTCTGTGCAGGGACCGTGCACCTAGGACTTTCCCAGCCGAGGTCTCTGTCACGCCGGCGCCAACACAGCACGGACCTTGGGTGAACCAGCGGCGGAAGGCGTGGGCTGGACCCCAGGCGAGGACCTCTCCACCTCCGGTGTTCGAGATTCCAACCAGGAAATGCTTCGCCCCTCTCCGTCAGACCAGACCTAACGCTGTGATCGTCGGGAACTCCATTGTGCGGAACGTCCGCATCGCTTCATCTAAAGGTAAGGTGCACAACACTGTTTTTCTGGTGCTTGTGTCCTTGATGTCGCTGCGCAGGTATCTGGGATCTTGAAGAAGGACGAGCGCATTGGAGCGGTTGTGCTGCACGCGGGGACGAACGACATCAGGCTGCAGCAGACGGAGGTTCTGAAGAGGGACTTCTCCAGCCTGATCGAGACGGTACGAGGCAGATCACCCACTGCGAAGATCATCGTCTCTGGACCTCTTCCCACATACAGACGTGGAGCCGAAAAGTTCAGTAGACTTCTAGCTCTAAATGACTGGTTAGTTTCTTGGCGTAATGAACAGAATCTGCTGTTTATTAATAACTGGAATCTGTTCTGGGAGCGTCCTAGGTTGTTTCGTCCTGATGGCCTGCACCCCAGCAGCCTCGGAGCGGAAATGCTGTCAGACAACATCTCCAAGGCGCTACACTCCAAGTGACTGCCTACTGTAAGTACATCTTCCTATAATAACAACGTTCAACATAATCAATCTTCAATTAATAGTCCAGCACCTGTAATACATACTGTAGAGACTGTGTCTGCTCCCCAAACTATAAAAATACAGAGAAAATCTCGGAAAGTCTGTCTTCATAACCTAATTAACATAAAATTAAATCATACTAAATGCACATCTAGCACCTTTAATCTGAAGCTAGGACTATTAAATATTAGATCTCTTGCGTCTAAGGCTCTTATTGTTAACGAAATCATTACTGATCAGGAATGTAATTTAATGTGTTTAACGGAAACTTGGATTAAATCAAACGAGTACATAGCATTAAATGAAGCCAGTCCTCCTGGATACAGTTATGTACATCAGCCTCGTTCAACTGGTAGAGGAGGAGGTGTTGGTCTCATCCATAGTCAAAATCTAGGCGTCACACAAAAACCTAGTCATAAATTTAATTCTTTTGAAAGTCTTTATATCAGTATAACTTATGTAGCCACAAAAAATAAGTCAATTCCTCTAATTATTATTTACAGACCCCCAGGGCCATATACTGAATTTCTTAGTGAATTTGCTGACTTTATCTCAAACCTGGTTGTGTCTGTAGATAAAGCATTAATCGTTGGTGATTTTAATATTCATTTTGATAACCTGGAAGACCCTCTGAGAATAGCGGTTGTGTCCATCTTAGATTCAGTAGGGATTAATCAGAACGTAATCGGGCCTACTCATAATGGTGGTCACACTCTTGACCTGATACTAACATACGGATTAAGTATAGAAAATATTATAATTTTTCTGAAGTTGTCTCAGACAACTTATCTTATCTCGTTCATAATACATATTGATCATAATATTTCCACCTCGCCTCGCTACTGCGTAAAACGTACTTTCACATCAGCTACTGCACCAAGCTTCATAAATAACCTCTCAGAAACATCAATTAGATTTGGATCACCGTCGGATCCGACAGAACTCGATCATACGACTGAAAGCTTAGAGTCAACACTCCGCTACATGCTAGATAGAGTGGCTCCACTCAAAAGAAAAATAATTAGAGAGAAAAAGTTAGCACCCTGGTATAACAATCAAACGCGTACCTTAAAACAATACAACTCATCAGTTAGAACGTAAATGGCGTCAAACCAAACTGGTGATATTCCAAACAGCGTGGAAGGAGAGCCTCCTGAAATATAGAAAATCTCTTAGCGAAGCTAGAAAAATCTATCTCTCCACCTTAATAGGAGATAACAAAAACAATTCTAGATTTCTATTCAACACAGTAGCAAAATTAACTAGGAATAAAACAACTACAGAGAGGAACACTCAATCATTACATAGCAGTGAAGATTTCATGAAATTTTTCACTGGTAAGGTTGAAAATATTAGATGTGAAATTCAGGCTATTAAATTAAAACCAGACAGTATTGTATCAAACCCATTAGATGATAATGTAGCAATATCAGATCAATGTTTAGAGTGTTTTGCTCCGCTTAGAGAGACTGAACTAGCTTCATTGATCTCTTCAGCTAATTCATCAACTTGCTTACTAGATCCTGTGCCTACATGTTTCTTTAAACAGATTTGTCCAGGAGTAATTGAACCACTTTTAAATATAATCAGTTCTTCCCTTAGCACTGGCTATGTACATAAATCGCTTAAATTAGCAGTTATTAAACCCCTGATAAAAAAACCTGAAATGGACCCCTCTCAACTGTCCAGCTATAGACCTATATCAAATCTCCCCTTCATCTCTAAGATCTTAGAAAAGGTTGTAGCAAAGCAGTTATGCTCGTACTTACATAGGAATAACATTTATGAAATGTATCAGTCAGGATTTAGACCTCATCATAGCAGAGAGACAGCGTTAGTTAAAAGATGCAGGCTATTTGACGGTACCTAGAATAGTGAAGGCAACAGCAGGGGGAAGAGCTTTCGCTTATAGAGCCCCACTGTTATGGAACAGTCTTCCAATTAGTGTTCGGGACTCAGACACAGTCTCAGTGTTTAAGTCCAGACTTAAAACATATTTGTTTACTCATGCCTACCCTGACTAGTCTCTCTATTATACTAATTCCCAGTCCTAATAATCTTTTCTCTCCTCTCTCCTTCTGCCGAACCACACACGATTTTATGGAGATACTAGAGATCCTGATCCTTTCTGATCTCCGGACCTGTCTGATCCATTTCAGATGTCCTGCCTCTGGATGGAGCTCAAATCTACTCCAATTCCAGACTGCTGGGACTACGGCTGCTTCTATGGCCATACAGAATCCATATAAGTCAGTAATAAACTTTTTCACATTATCTGTTGTTACTCAGATGAGGATGGGTTCCCTTTCTGAGTCTGGTTCCTCTCAAGGTTTCTTCCTCTTAAAACATCTTAGGGAGTTTTTCCTTGCCACCGTCGCCACTCAGTGACTTGCTCAGTTGGGATAAATTCGCACCTTTAATATCTGTATACCGTGTTGATATTTCTGTAAAGCTGCTTTGAGACAATGTCTATTGTAAAAAGCGCTATACAAATAAAATTGAATTGAATTGAATTGAAAGTCAAATTTCAAAAGTCAAAAGTCAAAGTCAAATTTATTTATATAGCACATTTAAATCAACACAATGGTTGACCAAAGTGCTGTACATCATACATAATAAAATATAAATTAAAGAACCAAATATGAGTCCTTCGAAAATGTGTCCAAGTTTCTGATTAAAGAGTAGAGGCAACTTCCCATCACTGAAGCAGCTGCTATGGCAGCACACCTGCAGTCTTTGAAGTGACAGATAGAGGACTACTTCCCTGGAATCAGTGAACAGCAGAGCTATATACAGAATCAGTTTGCCAACCACACTGAGGATGTAATTGTGGGTCTCACCTCCAAGGAACAGACAGTCTTGTTGATCTATCCCGTGATAGCTCTTTGAAACTGCTTTTTTTTTAGAAAGACTTTTCTGGTTACATGTGTCTTCCAAATACCCTGAGCTCTCTAACAAGGCAATAATATTTCTGATGCCATCTGTCACAACGTATCTCTGTCAAGCGGGATTTTTTGTGCTTGTGGCCTTAAAGACAAAGGGCAGGAATGCACTGAATGTTGAAACTGATCTCCATCTTAAACTGATGTCTATTCAGATAGACATGAAATCCTTAACAGCTGCAAAGCAGCATTACCCATCTCATTAGGTATTGTCAGTAAGCCTGTTGCATCAGAGTATTAGACTGTTCTTTACTAAGTTCTTAAGTGACTAAGTTCACCTCATCCTTCAATTTAAATGTAGATGTTATGATGTCATTTAAATATAATCTTTAAACACAGTTATGAATTTTAATGCAACAGATTTGTGTGGGGTGAAGAATGAAGTGTGAAGTGATGAAGTGAAAAGAATGAAGTGATTCATTCCAAATCTTTATTGGCAAAAATTTACATAAATTATAGTTTCCGTTCCTTTTCTCTTTGGTTCGCCTGGTTATCTTTGTGTATAATTAACTGTAGGCCTATACACACACATTGTTACCAAAAGAATAATAATGATTCATTATCAGCCTAATAAGTGATTAACAGCACCTATATAGCTCTGTCCTAGATCTCCCTCAGACCAATTAACTGAAACGAGGTAGTTTGTCCTTCAGTAAAACCGAAGTTAAGATAACTCTTGAGATATAGCCTTACTTTCTTTTTTGATGATGATTCATCAGCACTTTTACGTTTCTTAGACATGTTGTTTTATTCATAAAATAATGATGCTCTGATTGCAGGAAAAATGAGCTGCTAGCTGAAATTGATTGAGCACGGGCCACTGACATGCACAATTTTTTTCCCGGGGAATTACGCTTTTACGTTTCTCTGCCATTATTATTATTTTTTAGATTGGCCTTGGCATTGCAGGCATATGACTTTTAATAACATTTTTAAATGTATTAATTTTACAATTAAATTATAGTGGACCTATAGTTTGACCTCAAAGATCACCTGAGATCAGGTTGGGAACCACTGACCTAGAGCATATCTTGGCAACACATTTAAGTATTGACAGCAAACTTCTCACATAAATTTAGGAATGAAATCTAAAGTTAAGAAACAAGACTTCATTAGCAACTTGGGAGATTTACTGAAACATAAAGTGAGACGATATTTTAACAAAGGCAAAGGCCTTTAAAGGCAAAGGCCTTTTTTAGTATATCTCCTTGGGAGCAAGTGCAGATAGTCCCAAAGGCTTCTGTTCTTTCTCCATCACTAAGGGGTGGGGAGAGAAAGTGCTTGGCCTTGTTAATTGCTATATTAGTCTTTAGCTATATTGCTATATTAGTTGTTGTTTTTTTTTTTTTACTGACATGGATTGCTGGGATCACAAAAAAATAGAATACATAAGTACACTTGTAGCTTCATTGTCATCATTCACTTACACTAGCTTTAATTACATGGAGCTTCCTTACAATTAGAAGCAGTCAGTTCATTTAGTTGTGCTGGGTGCCCAACACATCCCTAGTTAATATATTTTTTAGAACAGAACATATTCGGCTCATATTCAACTTTCACATGTTCCTACCTGCGTGTCAAGTCCAGTCTGCTTTTCAGTTAACAAATTCACTCCCTCAAAGACTCATGAAACTTCCTATCTTTTCATTTAAAAATGCCATGATTTGCAATGCATTATTTCTGATTGAGTCCCCTTCAGCTTAACTGTCTTTCTTTTGTCATTTAATATTTGATCATACAAATTCTGTTTTATCTTTAAGTTATAATTATTATACATTGATTACACATTCAACTTTTTACAATGAGTTTTCCAGAGTATACAGAACCATGCAATTGTCGCCAGTTTTGCCTGTTTACTGAGCCTGCACTCTCTCAGGAATCCATATCTTGTCACAGCAGTCATTTGGGTCTTTTGGATATCTTTAGAGAATAAATTAAAGGGCATATTGCATGTGTTGAGAGACAGTCCTAACAAACAGTGATAATTGCCTTTTCTTCATTCCCCCAGGCATACATAGAAACATACTGTCATGTTTTAATTGGCCTAACTTTTAGCTCATCAGTTTGTCTAAGCTAACTTGGAATAATGAAATGATGAATAAAAATAGAATAATGATAATCATATCCCTGATCATAATGTAAAAAGAAAACATTTTTTTAGGAAGACAAAATAAAATTTCACTCGCTGTACACTCCAAGGATAATGGTTATAGATTGTTGTCATAGATAGCATGATATATCATGTATGAAGACAAAGCAAAACTTAATAAAACAGACATCCTATAATAGTAAAAACAGTAAATATTATTTAGCCACATGGGCCGCTGTGGCTCAGTTGGTAGAGCGGGTTGTCCATTGATCATAGGGTTGGTGGTTCGATTCCCGGCTTGCGTGACTCCACATGCTGAAGTGTTCATGGGCAAGACACTGAACCCCAAGTTGCTTCTGATGGCAAGTTAGCACCTTGCATGATAGCTCTGCTACCATGGGTGAATAAGACACTGTGTAAAGTGCTATATAAGTTATATATAAGTGCACCATTTACCATTATAATTCTCTCAGAGTCCACGTTAATTATTTATTTCAACCTACACTGCTTTAGGCCTGTTACTAGTGTTGGATTCAAGACCACCTTAGGTGAGACCGAGTCAAGACGAGACCAACACCACACATGGTCAAGTCCATATCAAGACCAAGACCAGACTCAGATGTTTACCATGAATTGACTTATGGCCTACACTAAAAAGGCCATAAGTCACCTATACTAGGCCTATAGTAAAAACAAACTGTGTGGTCTGTTAAAATAAACACTGATTGCTGTTGTTATTGACCCAAGGAAATATAATATGCAAAAAAAAAAAAAAAATCCATTGCTTTTTTCTTAGTGAGGATGTTAAAGGGTTTAACAGTCCCTCCAGGATTTCACAATTTTGCGATTGCAATACACAAAATCAAGCAAACTCCCCAATATACTCAGAAGCATATGTTTACAAGCATATGATGAAGCGTAAAGTATTGGAGATTTATAAATCTGGATCCATTTAAATCCATATAAATATGGATAGGAAATAAAAGTGATCTTGGAGATTGTTTTATTAGAATATATCTATGCTTCTAAGGCTATACGTTTACCATAAAAACCAATGGTATGTACAGCAGCTGTGCATCAATTAAAGCATGTTATCATTGCAAATTCAAAATGGCGGACGAAGCAGAAGCAGGTAGGGAAAAAAACCCATACCATTTTCACGCAGAAAGGGAGGAAGATTTTTTTTTTCTTTACAATGTCTAATTTGTCAAAAACAGATAAAACAAATATAAAAACAAATCTCTCAAAATAATTTCTCAAACACCAAATTTAGCCTGGATGTGCAATAATGAGTGGATCTTATCATAATAATAATAATAATATGAAAAGTAGATCTCTTGTCATAGAACTGTGAGCACCCCTGCGGTAAAACATAGCCTGGTCTGATAAATCTTGACACACAGATGGTAGGCACACAGACGATAGGGTCAGAATTGGGTGCCAACAGCATAAATCCATGTCTTGTGACCTGTCTTGTGTCAACAGTCCAGGCTGGTGGAGGTGGTCTAAGGGTGTCAGGAATGTTTTCTTGGTACACTTTTGGCCTGTTAATACCAATCAATCATTGCTTGAATCCCACAGCCTTTTTGAGCATTGTTGCTGACCATGTGTATCTCTTCATGGCCAGAATTCAATTCAATGATCTTCAGTGGCCTTCCTAGGCACAGGATCAGAATCCTTGTGGAATCCATGGCAGGAAGAATTGAGGCTGTTTTGAGAGCAAAGGGAGGCCCTACTAGTATAGTGTTTCTAGTAAAGTGTTCAGTGAGTGTAAAGCATGGTCCATTCTTCTAGGAAGTGCTGCATTGTAATCCTTTTTTATATAATTGCAACATAAAGCACATATGGGGCTGGTTAAAAGGAGAGGTAAATTAAATGTCAGAGTTTGATAATTATACCAAACATTAATCTTTTAAAGAAATTCAACAAAAAGCAGTACAGCACATGTAAAAAAAAAAAAATCAAATCAAAGTACCTTTTCTTTTGATTTAAGCACACAGCAGGTAAATAAAATGCATTAAAAATTAGAATTTGTTTTAGCTCTTACAACTTTCTGAGGCCATATATGACTATGTACTTCTACAAGTACTTCTGTTGAATTATTTTGAACATATCTTTTGGAAATTATGGAACTTCATTTGTACCTTGTCGCCTTGGCAAACAGAAAAATAATTTTTCACTTGTAATGATGGCTGCCTCTGTTGTCTGATACTGGTATACCTACTTTGGCTAATTACCTAACTACCTTTGGCGCCTGTCCGGGTAAACTCACCCTCCCTTGTGTTAGAGTTTTTCCTGGAAGCCAGACGATAAGCCCCTATGTCTTTTTTGAGGATGAGGCTTTCCCTTTACAGTATCTTACAAAATCTTATGAGATATATTACATATTTATATACAGTGCCCTCCACTAATATTGGCACCCTTGATAAATATGAGCAAAGAAGGCTGTGAAAAAATTGTCTTTATTGTTGAACCCTTTGATCTTTTGTAAAATAATATAATGTATAATAGTATAATGTATAATAATAATAATAATAATAATAATAATAATAATAATAATAAATCACAGAAATACTCTGCTCTCATGGATATCAAACAATTCCAAACACAACACAGGTTTATCAACAAAAAAACTTAGTTAAATATATGTGTGCCACAATTATTGGCACCTCTATGAATTCATATGAAAAAAATATATTTAACCCTTAAACGCATACCTCGGATCGTTAGCGACCCGGGATGTCATTCAGTACCCTCCCCCTCATTAATTTTTTCACATTAGACCTCCACCTTCTCAGTATTCCTCAATCTATTTATTATCAACAATATAACAAGAAAAATATATATATATAATTGTCTAAAAATATCTGTTTTATAATTAATTTAGGTCTCTACTAACCCGAGGTATGTAATAGTGCAAGTATATTTTTCTGCCAACAATACTGAATCTCTCACGGCTCAATAAGTGTAATTCTCTTTTATCCCTCAAGGTGGGAATGTTTGGTAAACAATGATGATGTAATGTGTCAATCATAATGACCCCAGATGTAAAAGAAATGTTACAAAACTTGACATGGTTCAGCGATTTACTGCAGAACAATTTTCTAATCAAATACCAGCATCGTTTGATGGTGGATCTGATGATGAAGCTGTCAGTGAAAAAATATTGATTTTGATTATTATGAACACGATAGTAGCCTATTGAGAGTAACGTAGCCAATGATCCAGATCCCACATATGAGCCAGATGCTGAATTTACCGGGCGAAGCGCCACATCACTTGATAATATTGTTTTTAGGCAGGGGCATAACCTACCCTGGGTATTGGGGCTGTAGCCCCGAAGATTTTTTGTTAGCCCAAATAATTATCCACCTGGAGTGGTTTGTCATTATGTAACTAAACATCAGTTAAAGAAGATGGCGGTGTTGTAATTTTATATCTTCAGTGAGCAGAGGTGAAACCAGTCAGATAGGGCTTACAGGAAAATACATGGAAATACTCGTGGCTGACAGCTATCAATTTTCTTAAATGGATATATGCCAATTTTTGTGGTTTTTTAATAGCAGTAAAGAGGTTAAAACTGAAACAGCAAACAGCCTCTGATGCTGAGCAGGAAAACAAGGTGTGTAAATGTCTATATAAGTTCCGGTTTATGTGAACATGATATGAGCAGAGCATAAGGAAAGATAATGTACATGGCACTGTAGGATCTACCTAAAGCTTAGTTGTGCCTCCCCTGGCTAGCAACAAACTAGCCTAGTTAGAAAAGTTTTATATTTTATTGGTCTGGTAGTCCTACAAATAGTGACAACACCCGAGGAAAGTTTTATGATAAATCCAACTTTTTCTGATCATGTCATACATTGACAGCTAAGTTACCACAGCTTCCATAAAACAAAATTTTATGGAAGGTTAGCTGAGCTGGAAAAAATGCATGGGGAAGAATCTGGGCTCAGCCTTGGATAATTGCCAGCTGTTTTTAGTCATGAAAATTATACTTGATAAAATTACTTTAATTACAAAAATATTAAATATTGTTAATGATTTTCATTTTGTTATGGTGACTGAAATGATTGATTGAAAATGCTACAATACTTTCACTATTTTAGTGCGTGAATTACAAGTGGGTAATTTTAAAGCTGTATATATTTTTATAAGTTTATTGACAAATAAAATGTCAAAATATTACGAAATGTGCTGTATTTTATTATTGTGTGATTGTTAATAAAATATTAGGACAGTTTTATACTATTGGGGCAGTTTAGAGATCCATCTGTGTTAGATATAAACTCCGGGTCACTAATGACCCGGATATGTAATAATGATTGGCGAAACATGCATGCAGTTAATGGTTAAAGTATATTCCCACTGATATTTCTTTTTTTTTAAAAAAAAAACAAAACAAAAAAAACACCTGGGTGACTAGGAACAGGAAATTGTTCAAGTCATGGCTTCCTGTTTCACAGAGTTATTAATATGAGGTAACACATAGGCCAAATTCCCTTCATTTCCAGTCCAACAATTGGTAAGACCAAGGAATATAGCTGTGATGTGCAGCAAAAGGTTGTTGAGCTTCACAAAATGGGAAGTGGATATAATAAAATAGCAAAAGCATTGAAAATGTCAATTTCCACCATCAGGGCAATGATTAAGAAGTTCCAGTCAACTGGAAATGTCATGAATCGACCTGGAATTGGATGTGTGTCTATATTGTCTCAACACACTGTGAAGAGGATGGTTCGAGTGGCCAAAAAATCTCCAAGGATCACAGCTGTAGAATTGCAGAAGTTAGTTGTGTCTTGGGGTCAGAAAGTCTCCAAAACTACAAACTGAAGTCACCTACATCGCCACAACTTGTTTAGAAGGGTTTAGAGAAAAAATCCTCTACTCTCATCCATAAACAAACTCAAGCATCTTCAGTTTACCAGACACTACTGGAACTTCAAATGGGATCAGGTTCTATGGTCAGATGAAGATAGAGCTTTTTGCAATAAACAACGGCGGTGGTTTTGGTGCACACAGGTAGCCATATGGAAAAGTGCCTCATGCCCACGGTTAAATATGGTGGTGGCTCTTTAATGTTTTGGGGCTGTTTTTCTGCCAGAGGCCCTGGACATTTTGTTAGGATACATGGCATCATGGACTCTATCAAATATCAACAGATATTAAATGAAAACCTGATGCCTCTGCCAAAAAGCTTAAAATGGGCCGTGGTTAGATCATCAAAATACATCAAAATACAAACAAAAATGGTTTACTGACCACAAAATCAAGGCCCTGCCATGGCCAACCCAGTCCCCTGATTTGAAACACATAGAAAACCTGTGGAGTGATCTAAAGAGGAGAGTCCACCAGTGTGAACCTCGAAATTCGAAGCATCTGGAGGGTGTATGGAGGAATGGTCAGATCCCTTGCAATGTATTCTCCAACCTCATCATGCATTATAGGAGAAAACTCAGAGCTGTTATCTTAGCAAAGCGAGGTAGGACAAACTATTGACTAAAAGGGTACCAATAATTGTGGCACACAATTATTCCTCTTTTATATTTAACAAAGATATTTTTTGATAAACCTGTGTTTTGTTTGCAATTGTTCAATATCCATGAGAGCAAAGTATTTTTGTGAATTTTTCTAAACAAAAGATGAAAAGGTTAAACAATAAAGACAATTTTTTTTACAACCTTCTTTGCTCATATTTTCCAAGGGTGACAATATTGGTGGAGGGCACTGTATGCCAAAAGTTTAGACACACTCATTCTTTATTTTTTCCCCCACATTCTAGAATAATAATAGTCACCAAAACTCTGGAATAACATAAATGGAACTATGGTAATTATGTTGTGATAAAAAATTCAAAATAAATCTAAATAATTTAGTATTTTAGCATCTTCAAAGTAGACACCCTTTTTGCCTAGAATTTTGTATGATTTTGATGTATTCTTGGCATTTTCTCAACCAGTTTCTTGATGAATGCCCCTGAGATGCTTTTTAAACAGTATTAAAGGAGTTTCCACCTATGCTGGACACTTATTGGTTGCGTTTCTGAATATTTCACTCCAAGTCATATATTTAAAAAAAAAAAAAAATGTAAATAAAAGGTTAGTTTTCTAATGAAAGAAATTAATATGTTGGTACAATTATTTTTGTTTACAACACCGATTTCAAACATTTAATGACCTTCAGATCAAAAGGTTTTTAAGATCATTTGAAACATTTCAGTCAAGTGTCTCCAAACTTTTGACTGGTAGTGTATAAATAACAATGTAAATGATGCAAATAATCACTTTTGGTTGTACTCCGATATGGTACAATGATATGTTTAAAATGATAAAGTATTGTGACCAAATATTATTACTTAAGTACTTTCCATTTTTGCTCTCAAGTTGGTTTAAACAAAATAGAACGAGAATCCCATTCACCATAGGCTTTTGTTCATGTTTTTGTATTTGCAGTTTAAATTGAATGCAATTATTTTACTTTTCCACAGGATTATGGTTAGAATTTGTTGATTTGAAGTACCCTCACTGCATAAATCACAGGAGGTTCCACCTCATCTTCTGGGAGGCAGTTTCCAGAGAGGTGTCTCGGCATCCAGATCCTCTCTCTGATAACACCCCTACTCAGAGGATGAGTAAAGTGGTTGATATCTTTCAAGATATAAATTATTCTGTACCAGATGATGTATGCAGCATAGAGGCCTCGAATGGAAATAAAGACAATAATGAGGCTGTCAGTACCTGCGATTCTTCAATAGGCAGTGCAACACTGCTTGATACTTTTGAGGGCCTTTTGCATAGTGATATTGTCACCCTTATGCTGGGTGAGGTAAAAGAAGATGCTGAAGTAAACCAAAATTTACAGGAAAAGGCCAGCTGAGTCTAACATCACAGAACCATTTCACCTACTAGAGAAAAGCTCTGACCATCAAACTGAATGCACTGTAAAAAAAAATAAATAAAAAAAATAACAACAAGAAAGGTGGTACTAATGAAGTTTCACCTTCAGCAGAAATAATACTTCCTTCAGTAGTAAAAGCATCAGAATCTGCAGCGTCACCAAAAGTGAGCAAGGGTCCACCTGCTCTCCACTCTTCAAACCCTAGTGCCTCCAAACTATAATTTTTATTTCATCGGCATCCTTCACACCAGTCCACACCATTAAGAGTACCCCTTCATGCCTCTCATCCAAAAGTTGATCTAAGATTTGATGGCAGTGAGTCCCTCCTGGCTAAGCCTGCTGAGCTCTTTGGTGGATACAGAACAAAGAATCCACCAAATCCAGTTTTACCTGGAGGACCTTTAAGGCATCCATTTGTAAAATTGCCCACTGTTCCACAGAAGCCATACAGCTGCCCTGATGGTGTAACACCAGTGGGTCCAGTTTCCACACTGATGAAATCTGCTAGCCAGAACATCCAAAATTCATCTCTGCCAAAATTGGTCTTATCCACTGAAGCTCTTAGACTGAAACTGATGAAAA
The DNA here is from genome assembly GCF_023375685.1 of Ictalurus furcatus. Taxonomy (NCBI): domain Eukaryota; kingdom Metazoa; phylum Chordata; class Actinopteri; order Siluriformes; family Ictaluridae; genus Ictalurus; species Ictalurus furcatus. The sequence goes on from NC_071270.1 coordinate 9,388,349, forward strand.
GACTAAAGGCCAAGAAGAAGAAGCTGTCAAAGTTAAATCAACTGCTCAGTATAGAGGAAGGTGAGTCTACTCCCAGGCCAGACAGCACGTATATTTCCTCGCCATACTCTGTCACCTCCAGTACATCAGCCTATGATAGCCCAGCATTTGATAATTTCTTTGTTGAGCTGATATCTCTGGCCATGAGTGCCAGCAATCTGTCACCTGATAGCACGGGCCTCTTGGAGATGCAAACCAACAGCCAGAGCGCTGGGACATCAGAAAGCAACTCTCAGGAGAACTTGGCGGCAGCTTCTAAGCTTCTAGGTCCAGTTCTAAATGACCCTTTATCTACCAATGACAACTTTCTTATGAATTAATCTCAGGATCAAACGAGCAGCAATCTGTAATTGAGAATGCTGAACTTAATGCTTTGTATATATTCTTTTGATCAGTGTTTTATGTTCTTTGTCCTTTGCAGCAGTATGTGTAAGGCTGGGAAGTTAAAATTACTAACTAAAGATCCATTCTTGTCATATAGATGCTATGGATTTCATTTGTATAAAAAACAAGCTGTTCTTGGCCAAAGTGAACCACCAGTATGAGATCGCTTTGCATCTTCCATCCAACTTGAAAAGAACAGATTCTGCATCAGCAATCAAGGACTGATTCTAATAGAGGCAAATACTTTAAGTTGTAATGTGTATAGAATTGTGTACATTTGAAGTTGAGGTTTCACTATCCAGACTGTGTACAAAGTACTGCAGATTTTTGTAAAACAAAATAAACTGGAATATTTCTTTATATTTGTCCTATGCCTTATCTTTTCAAGCTAGTTTTACTATGAAGCCTGGTTTAACTATGCAATTTGAAGTAACAAGTTGCTTTAGCTCGAATTAATACTTTGAATAGTATTACAATTCAATACTAGAGGATGCTTTCTAGCTAAATTTATTTTGTATTGAATATTTTGAATAGCTTTAAAGTGCTTTTGTCAAGATGCAACTGTTGTAATGTCAACAATGGGCAGGAAGAAGGCATGTTCCTTGGGTGGTACCTCATACATATACTGTACATGTGTATATATATATATATATATATATATATATAGTATCTCACAAAAGTGAGTACACCCCTCACATTTTTGTAAATATTTGATTATATCTTTTCATGTGACAACACTGAAGAAATGACACTTTGCTACAATGTAAAGTAGTGAGTGTACAGCTTGTATAACAGTGTAAATTTGCGGTCCCCTCAAAATAACTCAACATACAGCCATTAATGTCTAAACCGCTTGCAACAAAAGTGAGTACACCCCTAAGTGAAAATGTCCCAATTGGGCCCAAAGTGTCAATATTTTGTGTGGCCACCATTATTTTCCAGCACTGCCTTAACCCTCTTGGGCATGGAGTTCACCAGAGCTTCACAGGCTGCCACTGGAGTCCTCTTCCACTCCTCCATGATGACATCACGGAGCTGGTGGATGTTAGAGACCTTGTGCGCCTCCACCTTCCATTTGAGGGTGCCCCACAGAAGCTCAATAGGGTTTAGGTCTGGAGACATGCTTGGCCAGTCCATCACCTTCACCCTCAGCTTCTTTAGCAAGGCAGTGGTCATCTTGGAGGTGTGTTTGGGGTCATTGTCGTGCTGGAATACTGCATACTGGTCATGCTCTGCTTCAGTATGTCACAGTACATGTTGGCATTCATGGTTCCCTCAATGTACTGTAGCTTCCCAGTGCCGGCAGCACTCATGCAGCCCCAGACCATGACACTCCCACCACCATGCTTGACTGTAGGCAAGACACACTTGTCTTTGTACTCCTCACCTGGTTGCCGCCACACACGCTTGACACCATCTGAACCAAATAAGTTTATCTTAGTCTCATCAGACCACAGGATATGGTTCCAGTAATCCATGTCCTTAGTCTGCTTGTCTTCAGCAAACTGTTTGCGGGCTTTCTTGTGCATCATCTCTAGAAGAGGCTTCCTTCTGGGATGACAGCCATGCAGACCAATTTGACGCAGTGTGCGGCGTATGGTCCGAGCACTGATAGGCTGACCCCCCCCACCCCTTCAACCTCTGCAGCAATGCTGGCAGCACTCACATGTCTATTTCCCAAAGACAACCTCTGGATATGATGCTGAGCACGTGTACTCAACTTCTTTGGTTGACCATGACGAGGCCTGTTCTGAGTGGAACCTGTCCTGTTAAACCACTGTATGGTCTTGGCCACCGTGCTGCAGCTCAGTGTCAGGGTCTTGGCAATCTTCTTATAGCCTAGGCCATCTTTATGTAGAGCAACAATTCTTTTCTTCAGATCCTCAGAGAGTTGTTTGCCATGAGGTGCCATGTTGAACTTCCAGTGACCAGTATGAGGGAGAGTGAGAGTGATGACACCAAATTTAACACACCTGCTCCCCATTCACACCTGAGACCTTGTAACACTAACAAGTCAAATGACACTGGGGAGGGAAAATGGCTAATTGGGCCCAATTTGGACATTTTCACTTATGGGTATACTCACTTTTGTTGCCAGCGGTTTAGACATTAATGGCTCTGTGTTGAGTTATTTTGAGGGGACAGCAAATTTACACTGTTACACAAGCTGTACACTCACTACTTTACATTGTAGCAAAGTGTCATTTCTTCAGTGTTGTCACTTGAAAAGATATGATCAAATATATACGCTGTATGGCCAAAAGCCACACAGACATGGTTTTTGCAAGGTTGGAGTGGAAGAAGTCGAGCAGCTTGCGCAGAGCCTTGACCTCAACCTCATTGAACCACTTTGGGACATCAAGGCCCAACCTGCTAATTCTTTCGCCCGATCTCAGTAATGCTTTTGTGGCTGAATGGGCATAAATCCCATTGTCATTTTACAAAATCTAGTGAAAAGCCTTCACAGAAGAGTTGAAGTTATTAAAACAGCAAAGAGGGGACTAAATCTGGAATGGATGTTTAAAAAGCACATATGAGTGTGATGGTCAGGTGTCCACAAACGTTTGGTCATTGGCTGTGCACTCACATCCACTTTATTAGGAAAACCTGCACTTTGGTTCTTATGCTGGAATACACTACTTTCCTTTCTCCAAACATAACCATTCTTATTTAAACAAAAAAAAATCTATTGTGGTCTCATTCATCCACAAAACATTTTTCCAATAGTGAAAATAGGCCAAAATAGGCCAAATCCTGACTGATGATGATCCATTCTTGCCTTATTACTGCTCAGAGTTGATCACAATTTGTGGACTTCAGTTTGTCCACTCTCCTTTTGAGGATTGACTACAGGTTCTCTATGGGATTAAGATCCAGGGAGTTGACTGGCCACAGATCCAAAATTTCAATATAATGATCTCCAAGCCACTTCATTATCACTCTTGCCTTGTGACATGGTGCGCCATCATGCTGGAAAATGCACAGATCATCACCAAATTGCTCCTGGATTGTTGGAGAAGTTGCTCTTGCAGGACATTTTGATACCATTCTTTATTTCTGGCCGTGTTTTTGGGCAGAATTGTGAGAGAGCCCACTCCCTTGGATGAAAAGCAACCCCACACATGGATGGTCTCAGGATGCTTCACTGTTGGCACGACACAGGACTCATGGTAGTGTTCACTTTTTCTTCTCAGGACAATTTTCCAGATGTCCCAAACAGTCGGAAGGGGGCTTCATCAGAGAAAATAACTTTGGACCAGTCTTCTGCTGTCCAATCTTTGTACTTCCTGCAGAATGTCAGTCCTTGATGCTTTTCTTAGAGAGAAGTGGCTTCTTTGCTGCCCTTCTTGACACCAGGCTGTTGTCCAAAATTCTTCACCTCACTGTGCATGCAGATGCACTCACATCCACTTGTTGCCAGTATTGAGCAAGCTCTGACTCCAGGAGGAGACAGTCCTTGCACTTGCTGGACACTTTGGGACGTCCTGAAGCTTTCTTCACTGCAGTTGAACCTCTCTCTTTGAAGTTCCTGATGATCCGGTAAATGGTTCTTTCAGGTGCAATATTCTTTGCAGCAATTTCCTTGCATGTGAGGCTATTTTGATGCAAAGCGATGATGGCTACACATCTTTTTTTGGAGGTAACCATTGCTAACACAAGAACACAATGATTGGAAGCACTTCTTCCCTCCTTTTATAGCAATCAGTCTGCTCTTATAATCCAATCAGAATGATAGTGATTTCACCTGAGTGGTACTCATTGACACTTTCCCATGTGCTGATGATATGATTAGTGAAATCATATGGTCATTTTGTGCCAGGGCCAAAAATATTTGTCATATTTGGGGTTTTGTGATAAAGTTCTCTTTTTTTTTTCTTTGCCCAACAATGTGAATGTGAATCAACACCACAACAACTGAAGCAGCAAACTTTGCGAAACACAAAATTCATGTCACTGCCAATACTTTTGGCCATGACTGTATATACGTTAAATTTGTTATATTAAGTACATCCCATGGAATTTCTTTCTTTCTTTTTTTATTTTTATTTTTTTTTATACATATTTGGACAAGCAAACATATGATCCTCTTTGAAACAGTGCCTATTAATAAAGGTGTTACACACAATCAGATGACACAAAATGACAATTTGTAGTAATTTTTACAATTTAAATTAACAATAACACAGATCAGTCAGATAGTAAAAGTAAGTACACCCCTGCATTTATCACACCTTCTAATGACTAGCACTTGGGTGCCAGTGATTAGAACCTGCTTAGAGAATGCAGGTGGAGCTTGTGGTATTTATACCCCTCTCATATCTAGTGTTCCTTTTGCTATTGGGGTGTGTGGTCGGCGTCATCATGCCAAGATCTAAAGAGTTCTATAAGACCTTCAGAAAAAAGGTTGTGGATGCTATGAGTCTGGCAAGGGATTTAAAAAGATCTCCAAATTATTTGCAATACATCATTCCACTGTAAGGAAAATAATCTAGAAATGGTGCATATTTCAAACGACTGCCATTTGTCCAGGACTGGTCGTCTCAGCAAATTTAGCCCAAGAGCAGACATTCTGATGCAAAAAAAGTCACCAAGTACCTCACAATTTCATCACAGGATCTGTTAGTAAGTCTTGCAACTGTTGGTGTCAAAGTGCATGCTTCTACAATCAGAAAGAAATTGCATAAAATTGACCTGCATGAGAGGCATGCCAGGAAAAAGCCTTTGCAAGACTAAAGTTTGCCAATGAGCATATAGGCAAAGACCAGGCCTTTTGGCATAATGTGCTCTGGACAGACAAATCAAAGGTAGAGTTGTTCGGCCAAAGTAACAGGAGACATATTTGGTGCAGACCAAAAGGCAGCTTTGCAGTAGAAGCATCTCATACCGACTGTGAAGCACGGTGGTGGGAATATTATGGTTTGGGGTTGCTTCACTGGTTCAGGGACTGGACAGCTTGCATTCATTAATTCAACTATGAATTCTGCATCATATCAAAGATTGCTTGAAGATAATGTGAGGCCATCTGTTGAAGTTGAACCACTGAAGTGTACCTTTTAACATTATAATGATATTACATTATAATGATGGTTTTGGAATGGCCTAGTCAAAGCCCGGATTTGAATACCATTGAAATGTTGTCGGGGGATTTGAAATGGGCAGTACATGCAAGAAAAACCTCAAACATCTTGCAACTGAAAGAATATTACATTTAAGAGTGGTCAGAAATTCCAGCAAGCCTGGTGGACAATTATGCAAAATGCCTGTAAGAAGTTATTTCTGCTAAAGGGGGCAATAGTAGCTTCTGAGGCTAAGGGTATACTTTCTTTTTCCATTGAAGAATATCACATCTATTGATATATCTGTTGAATAAATGATTGAAAAAGCCATTTTTCCTTGTGGGTTTGTTCAAGTATATCCACTTTATTAATAGGCACTGTTTCAAAGATGAAATATAAATAATAAATAATATACAACCTCAATTCCGAAAAAGATGATATGTAAATGTACTTTGACTTGTATTGAAACAAAAAAATTATAAAGACAAGGTATGATGTTTGATGTTTTACCTAATCAACTGTATAGTTTTTTAAAGATAAACATTTATTTTGAAATTGATGCAATTTAGGACTAATAGCGACATAACAAGTGAAATAAGAAGGTGATGTGAAACAGATGATGCAATCGTCTAATCATAGTATATAAGGAGCCTCCAAAAAAGGCCTAGTCCTTCAAGACCAAGGATGGGTCGAGGCTCGCCAATATTCCAGCAGATGCGTCAGCATATAGAACAACATTCCCCAAAGACAAATCGGTAGGATTTTGCGCATTTCACTTTCTACAGTGCACAATATAATAAAAAGATTCAAGGAATCTGATCAAATCTCTGTGCATAAAAGGCAAGGCCGAAAACCACTACTGAATGCGTGTTATCTCCGATCCCTCAGATGTCACTGTCTTAAAAACCATCATGAGTCTGTAATGGATATCCTGACATGGGCTTGGGAATACTTTGGCAAACCTTTGTCAGTCAAAACCATTCGCCACTGCAGCCACAGATGCAAGTTAAGGTTTTACTATGCAAAACAGAAGCCATACATCAACACTGTACTTCTCTGGGCTCGGTTTCATATGAGATGGGCAGTAGCACAGTAGAATCATGTTTTGTGGTCCAACGAGTCAACATTTCAAATAGTTTTTGGACAAAACAGCTGTCATGTTCTCTGGCCCAAAGAGGAAATTTTTTGGAGTGCGTTGCAGTCATCAGATTTGAAATGAATGTATATTTTCAAAAAATAAATTAAATTCACAAAGTAAAACACCAAATAATGTGTAAATAATGTGTTTCCAATATAGTACAGGGTGAATAGAATTTTCAGATGACTCTTTTTCTCACTCTTTTTTAACATATTATCCCAACTTTTTCGGAATTGCCGTTTGTCACCAACCTTGAGACGGTACGGAAGCAGGAGCGGGAGGCGGGCGAACAGAGTAGGATCGGGAAGTTCCGGAAGCGTAGTCGTAGAATCAGCAAGGGTCAAGCGATCGGGCGAACAATACAAATGGGGATATCCAGAAAGCGTAGTCGAGACAAGAAGCGAGGGTCAAGGATTATAAGCAACAACGAACTAGATAAGCTTGGTAACGCAGCAAACTAAGCTACTGAGCATATACTTCGCGTAGATTCTGGGTGGATGTCTTCCCTAAGTACTAGTGTGTGTGTGTGTGTGTGTGTGTGTGATTGGTGCCAGGTGTGTCTGATCAGAACTCCGGGGATGGTGAGCACATGCGTGCCTGAGAAGTGAGTATTGCATCTTGGGAATTTGAGTTCTGATCGGACCGAGCTGTGACAGACCCCCCCCCCAAAGGGCTCACTCCGGGAGCAGAGTTCTTTCTTGGCCTCCCCCGGGGTCGTGGGCCTGGGAGATGAGGATGAGTGACATGAAAGTCCTTGGTGAGCTGCGGATCCAGTATATCCTGCTTGGGAACCCAGCACTGTTCCTCAGGTCCGTAACCTTCCCACTTCACCAAATACTCCAGCTTGCCCCTCCTGCGTCTAGATTTGAGGATGTTCCTGACGCGGTAAGCCGGTTGTCCATCAATCTCCAGAGGGTTCGGAGGAGTTTCAGCTGGTACTTTGGTGGCTAGAGGACCGTTAACAACAGGTTTGAGACGTGATACGTGGAATGAAGGGGAGATGCGGCTGTGTCGTGGCAGTTCCAGACGGTAGGTGACTTCATTGACCCGCTTGAGGATCTTGAATGGTCCAGTATATCGTGGCGCTAGTTTTTTACAGCCGTGAGCTTGTCTCAAGTCCTTTGTGGACAACCATACCCGATCGCCTGGTTGGCAGTTAGGGTATTCTTTGCGGCGGCGATCTGCTTTGTGTTTGTACGTGTCTGTCGTCTCCTTCAGGCGTCGATGGGTGTCAGCCCAGACACGCTCACTACGTTTGAACCAGTGGTCAACAGCCGGAGCTGCGGTGGGGGTTGCGTTCCACGGGAACAGAGGGGGTTGGTAACCGAGCACGCACTGGAAGGGGGTGAGATTGGTAGCCGAATGGCGTAGTGAGTTCTGGGCGTACTCGGCCCATGGCAAGAACTTGCTCCAATCCTCTGGGTTGTTGGCACAAAAGGTGCGGAGGAATCGTCCCAGTTCCTGATTGACTCGTTCGGCTTGCCCATTGGCTTGGGGGTGATAACCGGAGGTGAGATTCACTGTCACTCCCATCTTCGTCATGAAGCTGGACCACACTCTGGAGGTAAACTGCGGGCCCCTGTCACTGACAATCTCCTCCGGAATGCCGTAATACCTGAACACATGCTGGAATAGAAGTTCAGCTGTCCTGAATGCAGTGGGGAGAGCGGGTAAGGGAATGAAGCGTACGGACTTGGAGAACCGGTCCACTGCGACTAGAATTGTGGTATCTCCTTGGGATCTAGGCAGGTCTGTTACGAAATCTACAGATACGTGTGACCAGGGGCGTTCGGGGATAGGTAAGGGCTTGAGCCTCCCGGCGGGGAGGGTCCGAGGTACTTTACTCTGTGCGCACGATGAACAGGATTTCACCACCTTGTGTATGTCTCCTATCATATTGGGCCACCAGTACTTCTCTTCCAGGAGATGGTGTGTGCGTTGTGTTCCAGGATGTCCCGTACCGAGTACCGTGTGTGCCCAGATGATGAGTTCTTGGCGGTACTCTTCAGGTACGAAGAGTTTGTCAGGAGGACACTTTACAGGTACTTGGGACTGGGGAATCTGCTCTAGTTCCGCGTCCAGCTCCCACTCTAGTGCACTGATAACACATGAAGGACGAATGATGTACTCCTCCTGCTCGTTGACCCGTTCTGTCTGATCAAGACGAGACAGAGCATCCGCCTTTCTGTTCTTGGACCCGAGTCTGTAGGATAACGTGAATTGAAATCTAGTGAAGAATAGGGCCCATCGGGCCTGGCGGGGTGTGAGTCGCTTTGCAGTGCGAAGGTACTCCAGGTTCTTATGGTCCGTGAAGATGACAAATGGATGTGTAGCCCCCTCTAACCAGTGTCTCCACTCTTCCAGCGCTAACTTAACTGCCAAGAGTTCCCGATTCCCCACATCGTAGTTTCTCTCGGCTGGGGAAAGCTTTCGCGAGAAGAAGGCCACCGGGTGAAGTTTTGGCCTTTCTCCAAATCGTTGGGACAGAATGGCTCCTACCCCGGTTTCTGATGCGTCCACCTCCACTATAAACGGTCTGGATGGGTCTGGATGTTTGATGAGGGGTGCAGTGGTGAAGGCCTTCTTGAGCTTGTCGAAGGCGGATTGGGCAGTGGAATTCCATGCCAGACATTTGGGTCTCCCCTTTAGCAGGGATGTGAGGGGGTTGGCGACGGCACTGAAATTCCTGATAAATCTCCTGTAGAAGTTTGCAAACCCCAGAAACCTCTGTAGTTCCTTGATGGTCGTGGGTGTGGGCCAGCTTACTACCACCTGGACCTTTTCTTGGTCCATGGAGATTCCCTCGGGGCTGATGACGTAGCCCAGAAACGTGATGGTGGTTTTATGGAATTCACACTTCTCTGCTTTCACATATAGCTGGTGACGGAGCAGTCGCTGTAGCACTTGGCGAACGTGGTGAACATGTTGTTCCCGGGAGTCAGAGTATATCAGTATGTCGTCGATGTAGGCGATCACATGGCGTCCCAGCATGTCACGTAACACATCGTTAATTAAACATTGGAAGACCGAGGGGGCGTTAGAAAGCCCATACGGCATGACCTGATATTCGTAGTGGCCTGAAGTTGTGCTGAACCCAGTCTTCCATTCATCTCCCTCTCGGATCCGGACCAGGTTGTATGCACTGCGCAAGTCCAGTTTCGTGAAAATGGTGGCCGTGCGTAATTGTTCCAGAGCAGCTGGTACTAGAGGGAGTGGGTAGCGGTACTTGACGCAACATTGGTTTAGTCCTCGGTAGTCGATGCACGGTCGTAAGCCTCCTCCCTTCTTCTCCACGAAGAAAAATCCCGCGGATGCTGGAGAAGTGGATGGTCGTATATACCCTTGGTGCAACGCCTCCTGAATGTACTCTTCCATGGCCTTTTGCTCAGTGATCGTTAACGGGTAGACCCTCCCTCGTGGTGGTGTAGTGCCTGGGTGCAAATCAATAGCGCAGTCATAATCACGGTGGGGAGGTAGTCCGCTCGCCTTCTTCCTACTGAATACCTCTATGAGGTCGTGGTAAACACTGGGGATCTGAACGTTATCTGCCTTATCTGGGCTTTCAATGGAGGTGGATGCTACGGAGATCACCGGGACTTGAAGACAGTGAGAAATGCAGTGAGGTGACCAGCGCGTGATTTCCCTTCGGTTCCATGAAATTTGGGGATTGTGATGTTCGAGCCAAGGGAGACCGAGAACCACTGGGTGTCGAGCCGTCACTATGACATGGAACGTGATCTTCTCCTGATGAAGGGCGCTGGTTCGGAGGTTAACAGGTTCGCTGCAGTGGGTGATTATGCCCTCTCCTATGGGGGCCCCATCAATGGCTTGGACTCGGCGGGGGGTGCAGAGAGGACGAACGGGGATATTATATTGGTGTACGGTCTCTTGGCTAATGAAATTCCCCGCCGCTCCCGAGTCGATCAGTGCTTCTAAAACACAAGAAACCCGTGAGTAACCCAGTATAACGGGCAATACGAAGGCAGACTGAACAGAGTGCTGGGTAATGGGTTCGGAACTCACCCCTGCCTGAAGTGGTCTGGCAGTTTTGGCTTCCCCTCGGGTAGAGCCCTGTTTGAGAGGGCATTGTGGCACGAAGTGGCCCCTCTCACCACAGTAGAAACAACGGTGTTCACGGCGCCGTCGTTCTCATTCCTGCATGCTCACCCGAGTCTGTCCCAGCTACATGGGTTCACTAGAGTGCTCAGGTGTCAGTGCTTCCGCCTCACCACGTCCGGGGCGGCGGCTACATAGTAGACGATCCAGGCGGGTAGCTACGCTGATGAGTGAGTCGAGGGTCAAAAGGTCATCGCGGCACGCCAGCTCCGTTAAGATGTCAGCATTTAATCCCCGGCGAAACATGGCTTTTAGAGCGGGTTGATTCCATCCGCTCCGGGCGGCAACAGTGCGAAATTCGAGGGCATAATCCGCCACACTCCGTGATCCCTGCGCCATGGACAATAAGTCCTCCCCAGTCTCCCGGCCGTCTGGAGAGTGATCGAATACCGTGCGGAAGCGTGATGTCAGCTGCTCAAACGTGCTGATACTGTTCCCTTCCTGTTCCCATTCCGCGGTAGCCCAGAGGAGAGCTTTCCCGGTTAAAAGTTCCATGAACTGGATGATCTTCTGACTCTCCGTCATGTCTGGGTACGTGGAAAAAAACAGGGAGCACTGGAGTAAAAAACCCCGGCAGCGTGCGGGATCTCCATCATACTTCTCCGGCGCTGGAGTGGGAGGGAAGCGTGGGGTCGGCACCGTAGCAGGCTGCGCAGCTTGATTTAACCGAGCTACCTGCTCAGTTAGGTAGGCGAGACGTTGATCATGTTCGCTAAGCATCCGGCCATGTCCCTCGATGGCGTTCGGCCAGCGATTTCCCGCTGCCTCCATTAATAGGCGAAGTATTCTGTCACCAACCTTGAGACGGTACGGAAGCAGGAGCGGGAGGCGGGTGAACAGAGTAGGATCGGGAAGTTCCGGAAGCGTAGTCGTAGAATCAGCAAGGGTCAAGCGATCGGTCGAACAATACAAATGGGGATATCCAGAAAGCGTAGTCGAGACAAGAAGCGAGGGTGGAGGATTATAAGCAACAACGAACTAGATAAGCTTGGTAACGCAGCAAACTAAGCTACTTTGCGTAGATTCTGGGTGGATGTCTTCCCTAAGTACTAGTGTGTGTGTGTGTGTGTGATTGGTGCCAGGTGTGTCTGATCAGAACTCCGGGGATGGTGAGTGCATGCGTGCCTGAGAAGTGAGTATTGCATCTTGGGAATTTGAGTTCTGATCGGACCGAGCTGTGACACCGTTGTGTGTGTGTGTGTGTGTGTGTGTGTATATATATATATATATATATATATGTATGTGTGTATATATATGTATGTATATATATATATATATATATATACACACACACACACACACACACACATATATATATATATATATATATATATATATATATATACATACATATATATATCAACAATTTAGCAACCTTGCTTAAGCTGTGCAGTCACTCTGCATTTTCAAGAAATGCACCCTTCTAGATTTTACTATTCTTCTCCCAGTCAATCAGAAATTCGGCATATTTAAAACACAAGAAGCACAGAGATGCCAAAGGTTTTGGGGATGGTATCTGGAGCCATTGGTGCTCCAAAATTACTATAAACGTGTAATATATTCAAGAGTCATTTAATTGCCATTTTCACAGTTACAATGAGTACACTGGGTATTGAAATGCTTGTGACAAGGCGCAGATTTAAACATTGACAGTACAAACACTTATTGACATTGTCACAGTCTCCCCTTTAGGCAGTGCGCTTGGAGAGCCGGAGGGCGCGCGCGTACATGAGCAAGGTGCGCGAGCGCCCGCTCTTCAAATGTGGACAACCGTGACATTGTTTACTATGGACACGTTCGTTTGTTTTGTTTCTGTTCTGTCTCCTCCTTGTTCTGTTATCGGTTGTTGTTCGGGGATGTGGCGATATTGTTTTCAGCTGCCAGCGCTTAGCACTGATTATGTTCGGGATATATACCGCTCGCATCCCTGTACACCTCGCGGAGTATTATAGTTAATATAGTTAGATAGATTATTTAGGTTAACATTAGATTAGTTCACTTTGTCCACGCTGGTGTTTTCCGCTCCCAGTTCCCAGTCTCGTTGTGAGTTCCGCTTAGCCCAGTTTATGCCTGTTTGCCGATCGCCTGAACCTTTGCCTGTCTTGACTACGTTTTTGGATTACGATTTGGATTTGTCTGCCTGCCTCCTTTAATAAAAGCTCTTAACTGTAATTGCTTCCATATCCTACTCCCTTACATCTCGTGACCTTACAGAATACTCCGGCTAAACATGGAAGCAGCAGGATAACGAAGAGAGCAACATAGCAGTAAATATATGGATTACTGGCGACGTTTCTTATCAGTCCAGTTCCCCCAGAGGACTGCCACTGATCTCCCGTTGGAGACTTATAGGTTGGAGAGCTATCTGCTACTGTTCCTTTTCCACAGAGTACTTCTCTAGCCTGGCGCATCCCAAGCCTGACAAGAAACAGTGGCTTGGGTTCCTAGTGTCCCGGGTTTATGGCCCAGCCCGTGACTGGGCAGAGCAGCTGGTCCGTACAGGGTCCAGTGCCCTCAGTAATGTCACTCAGTTTACGGAACTTTTTGTGGAGGAGTTCACGCAGCCCGGGCAGCTACACAACCTGGATTTACTGGGGGGGGGGGGGGGGGTCAATGGGATGACCCAGGCTGACCCGCCATTTCACCTCTATTACAAGTGGATGGACATGGTAGAATCCACAGCTACGCTACAGGTTCTGGCCAACGTGGTGGAGGTGACAGTGATCTGCATGGCTGAGGGCTGCTGGAAAGAGCTACATGTCCTACATGCACAAAACTAGGTATCTCGGAATCATTTTTCTGCTCTCAGCAATGCTTCAAGAGCAGCTGGCGTAACACGGACAGCTATACAAGAAAGCACCTGCAGAGCTCCAGCCCGAGGTCAACGTGGTGACCTCAGAGCTCCAGCTTGAGACCCTCGAGGAGGTCTCGCATGCTGAGCTCCAGTCAGAGGTCAACGTGGCAACCTCAGAGCCCCAGCTTGAGATCCACGAGGAGGTCTCACTGGCAGAGCTCCTGCTAGAGGTCAACATGGCGACCTCACAACCAGAGCTCGAACCTGAGACCCATGAGGTGGTCTCACCCACCGAGCTTCAGCCAGAGGTCAACATGGCGACCTCAGAGCTCCAGCTTGAGACCCATGAGGTGGTCTTGTATGCTGAGCTCCAGCCAGAGGTCAACATGGCACCTCAGAGCTCCAGCCTGAGACCCACAAGGCAGTCTTGCATGCTGAGCTCCTACCAGAGGTCAACACAGCCACCTCAGAGCTCCAGCTTGAGACCCTCAAGGAGGTCTTGCATGCTGAGCTCCAGCCAGAGGTCAACGTGGTGACCTCAGAGCTCCAGCTTGAGACCCTTGAGGTGGTCTCACCTGCCGAGCTCCAGCCAGAGGTGACCTCAGCCCCAGAGTTTCAGCCGGAGACCCATAAGGGGGTCTCAGAACCAGAACTCCAATATAAGGTCAAGTTCCTGCTAGAGGTCAATGAGGTGACCCCCCCCAAGTCCAGTTCATGTCCCAGGTCAAAGAGATGACCAACCCAAGCACTGCTCATGCCAAGTTCCTGACCCAGGTCAAGGAGACAGCCAACCCAAGCTCTGCCCATGCCAAGTTCCTGACCCAGGTCAAGGAGACAGCCAACCCAAGCTCTGCTCATGCCAAGTTGGAGATCACCTCTCACCATCCCAGAGAGCACAGCACAGGAGGATTTTTCTGATGTGTTCTCACCTTTACCCAGTCTCACATCGCACAAAACTCCAGGGGTAGTTGTTACCATACATACTGGTAACATGAACTCAAGAAAAATATGGTTCGGGATGAACTCAAGGCTATTATGCTTGACATAGGAGTCCCACAGTGACTGAAGCAGCCCAGGGGTTTTGGTTCCCAAAGCCTATGGATCAGTCTTTTTTGTGTGGACTTCAAAAATGTCAATGTTGTGTCTAAATTGACGCATATTGGATGCCTCGCATTGATGAACTGCTCGATCAGTTAGGTGCAGCTTGCTTTTATTCGACACTGGATTTAACCAAACAGTATTGGCAGATTCCCTTGATTCTATATCTATATAATATCTCATGAGAAAACATCCTTTTCCACTTCTTTTTGGGTTACACCAGTTTGTCACCCTTCCATTTTGTGGTTTGGATCCTCAGTAATGTTTCAACGACTCATGGACAGACTCCTCCGCCCGCACATGCCGTTGCTTATTTAGATGACAATCATTTATAGTAATGATTGGCAGTGGCATTTGCAACATCTGAGGGTTATCCTCAGATCTTTGAGATTGGCGGGACTCACAGCAAACCCAAAGAAGTGTGCGATTGGGAGGGTCTAAGTACAGTTTCTAGGCTTCCACTTGGGTCTGATGTAAACTTTTCTGGATATTAAAATGCTGCCATTTCACCAGAAGTAAGATGTTTGAAGAATCAGGAGACGAAGAGCTGGGGTACAGTTAAAGAGATGGTATATTAAGCACGCAAAGACAGCCTGGGCACTCAATAGTCTAAACATTTGATGTTCCCAGTGAGCTTACAGTTGCAATCAAAATTATTCAACTCCCATTGCAAATACGCTGCCAGAAGCTATGCATCTCATTTGCAACAGGTCATACAGCAAAAGGGTGCTCTACTAAGTACTAAATATGCTTGCAGATGAAGGGGTTGAATAATTTTGAGACTGGAGAAATCATTATAAGTTGCATTTTCAGTTGAATTTGGGGAAACCACTTTCCCCAAATTGGGAAGCATTCGTTGTGTCAAAATATTTCAATTGCTTTTGTTTGATTTGATCATTGCAAACAGCTGAAAGTCTATACATTTTGACAATAAACCTGATTTGCAATGGGGGTTGAATAATTTTGATTGCAACGGTATATACTGAGGTGTACGTGTGAAGAGACAAGGACAAGATAAAGAACAGACATAACTTGAGTACTCATAAACTAAAAACAAGGACAAATATATAAAAAAGAGACATGTATGCACTTATGAAAAGACACATATGCATTTACCCATGTACATTTTATAATTACAGGTCAAACATGCATACATTGTATGATCATTTTATGAGGAACAGAAATCACATGAGGTGGATCCACTATGATTAACCACCATTATATGTTCATATAATAATGGAAAATAAGAGAAAAACAAGCAAAAATAATTCCCCCTTTGGATGCCCTTTCTAAACTTTCTATACTGTTCTATACATATTATAAACACTGGCCAGGTGATTACCCATCTACATATCCTAAAATCAGGATAGGTCTTACTCGTTTATCCACATACCAGGCATAGTGAATAAGAGTAGTGTCAGATTAAATAGGCATTAGGCCTATCAATAGGAGTAAGCATAATTGTAGTTTCTGCTACTTGAGCCTGGGTCATGCTCTTGAAGACACACAGACAACAACAGTGAAACATGACATAAATTAACAGAAGAGTGATAATGAACACCTGGAAACACAGTAGAATTTCCCAGCCATATTGCCACCAGGAACGTAGCCAGGCATTTAACCAATCACTGTTAACCTGATCGATAGCATTAATACAATCACATAACTTATCTAGGTCTTTAATGTACTGCCTCAAATTTAGGTTGGACACATCCGTACAGCACTTAGGACCTACCACTACACAAGTGCCTCCTTGTTGTGCTAGGGTATAATCTAAAGCAACCCGATTTTGCAAAATCATCATCTGAAGTGATTATAAAATGTTGGATATGAGGCCTAAGGCTTGTGCAGTATCATTAGCCAGTTTCTCAACTTCAAGAGATAGCGTACGAATCTGAATGAGGGAACCATGACACCATAATTAGGAAAAAGATCACCTATAAATCTGCTCCAAAATGTTTGACTTCAGGTAAGATACTCAACACAAGTACTTGGATCAGTTGACAATGTCAATGAGATACTGAGGGGATGTTTCTTGTTATAATGTTATAAGGACCAGGTTCAGAGATACAATCCTCAATTGAGTGTGCTTTGAACATTGTTTGGTGGCTCACCCTCGGTAGGTGATATTTCTAAGGCATTATGTAGTGTCACCACTGAGTAAGACAAATATGTGCATGATTTTTGATTTGTCGTCCAACCAAAGAGCAATGTAGAGTGGATTTGTTAAAAGTTCTTACAATGCTTACAGAAAATGGTTATAAAGTTAGCTGGGACAAATTGCAGTTTTGTAAAGAAGAAGTGGAATACTTGGGCAGGATGTTGCATGGAACGAATAGATCTCCTGCCCCATGTGGAGGCCGTAAGAACTGTAAGACAAAACTTCAAATGGTAAGACAAATGCTTTCTTTTTTGGGGATGGTAGGCTATAGTAGACATTGGATCTGTGACTTTGCACTAAAAATGGCCCCTTTACAGGCTTTGATATGAGCAGCAGACCAGAGGAAAGAAAACACATCCCTTGTTTGGACACCAGAGGCATTAGCAGTATTTGAAATGTTAAACAGCGATCTCTGTTCTGTGCCAGCTTTGGCTGGGCACGATTATAGCAAGCCCTTTCATTTGTATGTCTCTGAAAAACAGGGATTTGCTAATGCCACGTTAACCCAGCAACAAGGTCCAGGTAAACAGCCTATTGCCTACTTTAGTACTGCCCTTAACAATGTAGAACAGGGTATGCCACCATGTTACCATGGATTAGCGGCAGCAGCCTTTGCTTATAAAAAAGCTTCTGCAATTACTATGGGCCACCCCACTACTTTATACACCATCCATGACCTACACACGCTTCTGATATGCCCAACATTTGTAATTACTCATGCACGTAAGACAGGATATGATGTAATACTCTTTGCACCAGAATTGACTATCCAAAGGTGCCAGACAGTAAACCCAGCAGATGGAATGGTAACTCCATTAGAGGGTGAGCCACATGACTGTCATGTTGTGTCTAACAAACATTTGAAGGCATATCAAGATCTCCAAAATTACAGTATAATGGTCCAACAATAGCTACACCAATTTTTTTTTGATGGAGAAAAGGGCTCAACAGCATGTTTGGGTTTATCAGTGATTTCACCAGGAGACATTTGCAGCATGATAGGTTAAGCAATTTCATGGAAATTTAGACAAACATCAGTAAACTCATCCTCTCAGGTGCAAAAGTTTTATTAAAGAGAGAGATGAATACAGGATAGAAGATGAGAGTGCTCTGAAGCACTTGTCTCTCACATGCACTATATAAGATTAAAATAAGGAGAGCTGGACATCTGCGAGTCTCGAAAAGGGAGTTCTAGGAGGTTTGAGCCAGTTTGGTGGTTTCAAGGTCTTAGCAGATGTGCAGACATTCCTGAAGACAATAACATGTTTGTGTCAGTGTAAGAGGAAAGAACGTTCTGTACTAATCTCCATGACATGACCGCAAGTGGCATTATTCACTGAACAGAGCTATTACAGAGTAGGAAATTAATATTTTCCCTCACAGCCATTAACCTATGAGATGAGATTATAGAGAGATTATAATGAGCCACTTGGAACAGCACTTCCATGTATGTAAGAATTGGACAGTTGAAGAGTGTAAAAGAACCAGGTGTTTTTTTCTAATCTTCCATCCAGTTTCAATGAGGGTGTACTCATGATGAGATGATTTTCTGCTCAACACAGTTGTAAAGAGTGATTATTTGAGTTGTTTTGTTATCTTTCCCTGGTTGCACTTTCACAAAGTGTCCATTTTTAAAGTGGTTAACACATTTGCTCACACCTCTGAGGTTGGGGGTTTGAATCCCACCTCTGCCCTGTGTGCATGGAGCTTGCATGTTCTCCCCATGCTTTGGGGGTTTCTTCTGGGTACTGCACTTTCCTCCCCAAAGACATGCATTGTAGTCCATAGACATGCATTGATTGGCATTTCCAAATTGTCCATAATGTGTGTGGATTGTGTCCTGCAATGAATTGGCGAATTATGCTCCGAGCTCTGTGGAATAGGCTGCAGGCTCCCCCATGACCCTGTATAGGATAAGTGGTATGGAAAATAGATGGATGGACTATATAGTACACAGTTATAGAAGGAAAATTATTTACAAACCACACTATCCGGTGTCCCCCAGATGAAGATGGTTCCTCTCAAGCTTTCTTCCTCATATTGTCTCAAGAAGTCTTTCCTTTCCACTCTTACCTCTGACTTGTTCATTAGGTATACATTTATAAATGTAAAACTTATATCTGGAATTGATATATTTCTAAAAATATGCTTTGTCACAATGTCCATTGTAAAAAGTGCTATGTAAATAACGTTTTATTGAATTGAATAAACGTGCAATTGTACACGTGTATCTAATAACGTGGACGGCAAGCGTACACTGATCAGCCATAACATTAAAACCACCGACAGGTGACCTGAATAACATTGATTATCCCATTATAATGGCAGCTGTCAAGGGGTGGGATATATTAGGCAGCAAATGTCAGTTCTCAAAATTGATTTGTTGGAAGAAGGAAAAAGGGGCAAGTGTAAGGATCTGAGTGACTTTGACAAGTGCCAGATTGTGATGTCTAGATGACCGGGTCAGAGCATCTCCAAAATGGCAGGTCTTGTGGGGTGTTCCCAGTATGCAGTGGTTAGTACCTAACAAAAGACGTCCAAGGAAGCTGGTGACCCAACAACCGGTGAACCAGCAACAGGTCAATGGTGCCCAAGGCTCATCGGTGCATGTGGGGAGTGAAGGCTAGCCCATCCGGTCCAATCCTACAGAAGAGCTACTGTAGCACAAATAGCTGAAAAGTTAATGCTGGCTATGGAAGAAAGGTGTCAGAAAACACAGTGCATTGCAGCTTGATGCCTATGGGGCTGCATAGCTGCAGACTGGTCAGCGTATCCATGCTGACCCCTGTCCATTGCTGAAAGTGCCTACGTGAGCATCAGAACTGGACCATGGAGTAATGAAAGAAGGTGGTCTGGACTAAGGAATCACATTTTCTTTTACATTATGTGGATGGCTGGGTGTGCAGAAATACTACTCAGAATAACAACTCAGAAGTTAAAATCTGAAAGCCAGATTGGAATTCACAGGTAAATACAGATATGATCCACAAAAGTTCTGGAACCAAGATTAACCTCTACCAAAGTGATGAAAAGGCTAAAGAAAGCATCTGCTGATGAGCCAAAACATACAAGCTAATCTGTGAAACATGATGGAGGTAGTGTCATGGCTTGGGCTTACATCGCTAATTCTGGAAAAGGCTAATCTTTATTGATGATGTAACTCATGATGATAGCAGCAGAATGAATTAAAAAGTTTACAGGAACAGTTTGTCTGCTAATTTATAGAGAAATTAATCCAAATTAATCAGGAGGAACTTTATCATGCAGCAAGACAATGATCCAAAACAAACTGCCAACTCAACAAAGGACTTTATCAGGGGGGGAGTGGAAGGTTTTAGACTGACCAAGTCAGTCACCAGACCTTAAAACAATTAGGCATGCATTTCACCCCCTGAAGAGGAGACTGAAGGGAGAACCCACCGAAACAAACAACAGCTGAAAGAGGCTGTGTTAAAAGACCTTAAAAGCATTTTTTGGTGATGTCAATGAGTTGCAGGCTTGATGTAGTTACTGCAAGCAAAGGATATGCAACCAAATCCATCCATCCATCCATTTTCTGTACTGCTTATCCTACACAGGGTTGCAAAGAGCCTGAAACCTATCCCAGGAGACTTGGGGCATAAGGCAGGGGACACCCATTCAAATACTACGGACAATTTGGAAATGCCAATCAGCCTACAACGCATGTCTTTGGACTGGGTGATAAAACTTGAGTACCCAGAGGAAACCCCCTGAAACTCAGGGAGAATATGTAAGCTCTGCACACACAGGACAAAGGTGGGAATCAAACCCCCAACCCTGGAGGTGCAAGGCAAACATGCTAAGCACTAAGCCAACATGTTCCACATGCAACCAGATATTAAACGTTATTTACTTTAATTTACGTCATTTACTGTTCCTATACTTTTGCTTGCCTAAAAATTGGGTGGTCTGATACAAAAGGTTCTATGTTTTATGTTGTTTAACATATCTAGCTGTAAATACAAGGAAATAAAAGATGAAATCATAAACTCTCATCTCATATCCTTCTTTTGACCTCAAACCTAAATGTCTTTGGTGTATAGCACAAACAAATGAATTGGCCTTGCCATTCCAATAGTTTCAGAGGGGACTATACCACCTACCAAAACATTGTTGCAGAACAACTATACCCCTTCATAGCAATGGAATTCCCCAATAGCAGGGGCCTCTTTCAGAAGGATAATTGCCCTGCCATACTGCCAAAATTGTTCAGGAACAGGTTGAGGAACATAAAGAGTTTAAGGTGTTGACTTGGCCTCCAAAATCTCCAGTTCTCAATTTGATCTAGCATCTGTGGGATGTGCTGGACAAACACGTCCAAACCATGGAGACCCCACATCTTAACTTATAGGATTTGGCCCTGGCCCGTCTTGATGCCAGATACCACAGCACACCTTCAGATGTCTTGTGGAATCCATGTCTCGATGGGTCAGAGCAGGACCTACACAATAGTAGGCAGGTAGTTTTACTGATCAGTGGATATGTTACACTGCAAATGTTATTTGCAGAAACAGTCACTGCTTTAGAGCTTTAAAACTCCATAACATTTACATAATGTTTTAGTAGATTTCAAATTTACAATACAGCAGATAGTAGACTTAGAAAAACATAGTGAAATTTCTATATTTCTGGATAAATATGACCTAAAACATCATATAATTTTCAAAAGTCCTAAAAGTAAATAAAGGGAGCCCAGTTAAACAAATGAGTCTTGCTGCATGACCCACTTTCTCTTGAGATTTAGTTCATGGTGAGATATCCTGATATTTTGGGATAAGGTTGTTATGCTGGAATGTTTTCCTTTCTCCTAACAAAACCCTTCTAATCTGTTCACAAAGTATTGTTCCAACAGCCTTCTGGCTTGTCCATGTGATCTTTAGCAAACTGCAAGGCTGTTTGCAACCCTGCCATGCACACCATTGTTGTTCAGTGTTCTTCTGATGGTGGACTCATAAACATTTACATTAGCCAATGTAAGATAGGCTTTTAGCTGATTAGAGGATACCCTGGCTGCTTTGTGACCTTGCAGACTATTACACATCTTGCTCTTGGAGTGATCTTTGTTAGCCAACCACTATTGGGGAGGGTAACGATGGTCTTAAATTTCCTATGTGTCTGACTGTGGATTGGTGGAGTCTAAACTCTTTAGAGATGGTTTTGTAACCTTTTCCAGATGAGCTTCAACAACTCTTTTTCTGAGGTCCTCAAAAATATAATGTGTTCATGTCATGATACCCTTCCACAAACATGTGTTGTGAAGATCAGACTTTGATAGATCCATCCATCCATCCATCTTCTACCGCTTACACCTTTTCAGGGTCACAGGGAGCCTGGAGCCTATCCCAGGGAGCATCAGGCACAAGGTGGGGTACACCCTGGACAGGGTGCCAGTCCATCGCAGGGCACAATCACATACACACTCACACACCCATTCATACACTACGGACACTTTAGACACGCCAATCAGCCTACCATGCATGTCTTTGGACTGGGGAGGAAACCGGAGTACCTGGAGGAAACCCCCGCAGCACGGGGAGAACTGCAAACTCTGCACACACATGGCCCCGGCAGGACTCGAACCCCGGACCCTGGAGGTGTGAGCCAAACGTGCTAACTACTAAGCCACCGTGCGCCCCCTATGATAGATCCCTATTCTTTAAATAAAATAGGGTGGACATGCACACCTGATTGTCATCCCATTGATTGAAAACACCTGACTCTAATTTCACCTTCCAATTAATAATCCTAGAGGGTTCACATAATTTTGCCACTCACAGGTATGTAACATAATTAATTATACTCTTTAAAAAAATGGCCAAGTATAATATTTTTCTCTTATTTGTTTAATCTGGTTCTTTTTGTTTACTTTTAGGTTTATGTTGTTTTAGGTCATATTTATGCAGATATATAGAAAATTCTAATGGGTTCACAACCTTTCAAGCACCACTGTAGTATTTGGATGTATATATAGCAATCAACCATAAAATTAAAACCACCTGCCTAATAATGTGTAGGTCCCCCTTGTGCAGCCAAAACAGCTCTGACCCACTGAGGCATGGACTCAACAAGACCTCTGAAGGTGTGCTGTCATATCTGGCTCCAAGATGTTAGCAGCAGATCCTTTAAATCCTAAAAGTTGTGAGTTGGGTCCTCGTTGGATTGGACTTGTTTGTCCAGAACATCCACAGATGCTCAATCAGTTTGAGATTTGGGGAATTTGGAGGCCAAGTCAGGACCTTGAACTCTTTATTATGTTCCTCAAACCATTCCTGAATAAATTTTGCAGCATAGCAGGGCGCATTATCCTGCTGAAATAGGCCACTGCCGTTAGTTGTACCAGAACGATGAGAAGAGAAGAGTATGGAGAAGGAAAGGAAGGGCTCATGGTCAAAAGCATACCACATCATCTGTCAAACATGTGGAGGAGGTGTTATGGTATGGGCATATATGGCTGCCAGTGGAACTGGGTCACTGGTGTTTATTGATGATGCGACTGCTGATCGAAGTAGCAGGGTGAAGTCTGATGCACATAGATCTACAGTTGCAATCAAAATTATTCAGCCCCCATTGCAAGTCAGGTTTATTGTCAAAATTTACACACTTTCAGCTGTTTGCAATAAACAAATCAAACAACAGCCATTGAAATAGTTCAACACAACGAATGCTGTTGGGAACAAGTGGTTTCCCCAAATTCAACTGAAAATTCAACTTATAATGATTTCTCCAGTTTCAAACTTATTCAACCCCTTCATGGCAAGCATCTTTAGTACTTAGTAGAGCGCCCTTTTGCTGTTATGACCTGCTGCAATAGAGATGCAAAGTTTCTGGCAGCATTCCTGAGGAATCTTAGCCCATTCCTCATGAACAATGGCCTCCAGTTCAGTAATATTCTTGGGTTTGCGTGCTGCAACCGCCTTGTTCAAATCCCATCAGAGATTTTCTATGGGGTTCCAGTCAGGTGACTGTGATGACCCTGTAGAATCTTCCAGGACTTCTTCTGCAACCAAGCCTTGGTGGAATTTGAGGTATGCTTGGGATCATTGTCTTGTTGGAAGGTCCAATGACACCCAAGCTTCAGCTTCCTCACAGACGGCATGATGTTTTCACCTAGGATTTCCTGATACTTCAATTAAGCCATCTGGCTTTCCACACACTGCAGGTTTCCAGTGCTAGAGGATGCAAAGCAGCCCCAGAGCATCACCAAGCCACCACAATGCTTCACTGTGGACAGAGTGTTTTCTTCTTCATTCTTCTTCCTCTAGACATACCGCTGATCCATCATGCTAAAAAGTTCCAGTTTTGTTTCATCGTTCCACAGAACAGAATCCCAAAACTTCTGTGACTTATTTATATGTTTTCAGCCAACTTTTCTTGTGTTTTTGGGTCAGTAGTGGTGTACATCTTGGAGCTCTGGCATGGAAACCTTCTGCGTTTAGTATGTGCCTTACTGTGCTCACTGAAAACTCAGTGCCTGTTGCCACCAAGTCTTGCTGCAGGTCTTTTGCAGTCATTTGAGGGTTTTTCACAACCTGCCTTCTCAGAAATCTGGTTATAACCATTGATAGCTTTCCTTTTTCTGCCCTGTCTAGGATATTTCATACATTTTCTGCCCCTAGTTAATTCATGTATTTCATGTGTTCAGCTCAAGCACACCTGGTGCAACTAATGAAGCCCTTAATTAGTTGAATCAGGTGTGCTTCAGACGACACTTGTTTTGCATATTTATGCTGTTGTGAGGGATACTATAAATTATTGAATAATTTTGAAACTGGATTTTAAATTTTGAAAGTTACATTTTTAGTTGAATTTGGGGAAACCACTTGAAGCATTCGTTGTGCTGAACTATTTCAATTGCTTTTGTTTGATTTGTTCATTGCAAACAGCTGAAAGTCTGTACATTTTGACAATAAACCTGATTTGTAATGGGGGTTGAATAATTTTGATTGCAACTGTATACTTTCTGATTCAGTCAAGAGCTGCAAACTCATAGGTGGTATGTTGGGTCATTATCTACCTGTATTGTGAAGACAATACAGGTAGATAATGACCCAACATACCTCGAAAGCAATCCAGGGCTTTTCAAGGCAAATAAATTAAATGTTCTTAAATGTCCAATGCATGGGGCGGATTGAATTCCCAAGTACAGGAATGGCTGCCAAGATATTCCTGTACCTCAGGCTCCTTTGCTGTCTTAAGAAATCTCAATTCTCTGCAAATTTCAATCCACAGTCCAATCGTAGCTGCTTGGCAGGACCATGAAAGGCAAAGAACCTTCACATGGCATTTGTACAACTTGAAGTATCCAATTATTCAACTATTTGCACAGCTCCGGTGCTCAAACAAGTAAAAAGTATGGCCCAGTAATTGCTCTGAGCACGCCCTCCTCTTGTATGACTTGCTGTTACTGTGAAGAGGCCAAACACATCCAGTTCAACATATGTGAATGGTGGACATGTGCTCAGACGTTCTTCTGGTAGTTCAGCCATTTTCTGACATTCCATAGTCCCACAGAGCTTTCTGCATGTGAAACATTTGTGTAAGACACTGCTGAGACTGCATCTCTTACCACCAACTAGCCAGAATCCAGCAGTGCGTAAAGCTCCCTCTGTAAAGAGGTGACCCTGGTGTTTGACTTGGACGTGGTGGTGACATATCAATAAGGAGGAGATGTAGTGGCGGCCAGGTAAGATGATGGAATTCTTTTCTTCACTTAGAGGAGGGGCTACTTCAGCATGAACTGCTGTTTCATTTCTGGTTTCTTCAGCAAAGTGTGCCGCAGTGAGGAGAGACAAGTGCTTGTTCTCTGTTGTTAGGGACTCGGACTACTAAAGGGAAGTGAGGCAACCCAGTTTTTATTTTTGTCCTTGTAGAACTCTTTGTCCATGATCTACAAGAAGACATCATCCTCAATGGAAAGTGCATGATTGTTGTCCTCTGCAGGAGGCCTAGAACACCGAGTGGACAAAGTGATCTATCTGCTCCACCGGTTGAGCTACCCTTGAAGACTCACTGGATGGCATGTTGTACCTTTCTAATGCTCAGCTTCTCTTTCAGATGAATGTGGCTTTGACATGGAGTAAAGAATGATGGTGTGCCATTCTCTAGAACATTCCCTAAATGCACATCACCTACCAGCACACATCTTAAGTCCAGCCTGAGAGCAAATGGAGTGTTATGAAGCCCATTTATCTGTTGTCTCGGCTTGTGAACTCTTAGGATGTCATGGCCCAGCAGCAGTAAGATGTGAGCATTTTGTTCCAGTTTTGGGATCTCTGAGCTGATAGACTTCAGGTGAGGATGGTTCTGAGCTACCTCTGGTGTGAAATACCAGACATATTGGTTCTGAGCTACCTCTGGTGTGAAATACCAGACATATTGTCTGGTATTTCATTACATTCAATTAGAGGTGGAAGCACCAGTCTAACTCCTCCATCTACAGGCTCTATTTGGAAACCATCCACTCTCCTCCCTGTAGTTTCAACAACGCCAGCACAGGTTTTTAGCAAATAAGGAGAAGCACAAATATAAATGTAAAAGTGTTTAAAAAAAAACTCTGACCTTGCCATTGACTTACTGTTTTTGCTCTGGTCATCAAGCATTGCATACAACTTCAAGGCAACCTAAGGCTTCCATTGGATAAACTCGGACAAAGCACATTTTGGAACGAGACCTGGGTGGAAGACTCTTGCCACAATTTTCAGTGCATGCACTATTTACCAAAAGTACTGGGGATGAAGGTTCACCCTCCCTGCCATGCTCTGAAGACAGGTTGGAGGCCTTTGAGGTCCAGGGTGGTGGACCTGGGAGGAGTGCTTTACTGTGGTCTTCACTGTCACACTCGGTACATATTATTGGGGCTTTGCAATTGCATGCGAGGTAAGAGGTAAGATGCACAACACCTAAAGCAAATGCCATGATCCTTCGGGTAGAGTTTACACTTCTCTATGGACTTCATCCTGAACCCATGACATGTTCTTAATGGATGCAGTTAACCATGAATAGGGCAGTATTTACTGAAGTCACTCTCATTAACAGCTGAACCTGTGCTGGAAGAGGCCTGCTGGAAATGGTGAAGCTGGGGTCATTTCTGGCCTTTGCTTTGTAACAGATGAAACTAGTGAAATACCAGAATGGAGGGAAGCAGGCATCATGTTCTTCCTTGTACTGAATGCCACGAGAGATCCACCTTTCTTGCAGATAGTGAGGCAGCTTTTCCACTATGGAGTTGATACCTGTGGCAGTATGCAGGTATGCTAAGCCAGGAAAATAGCCATCTTCTTTAGCAGCCTGGAGCTCCAATAAAAGGTCTACCAGTTCTCTTAACTTGACATTGTCTTTACTTGAGTTTTAAGGGAAGGCCTCTAGTTTCTTAAAAAGCGCATTTTCAATAATCTAAGTGCGTGTGTGTGTGTGTGGTTGTGTGTGTGTGTGTGTGTGTCACGGTGAGGAGCATGGCGGCTCCGAGCACGCGGCTGTTTGAGAGTTTAACTCGCCGGCACGGTGTGAGGTTGGTGTGCAGGGCGAGTGTGGAGGAGTGTGTGTTAGCGATAGAAGTGGTGGGGCATGAGAACATTGTCTCGGACTCCCGCATGAACAATGCAATCGTAGTTTTTGTGAATGACGTTGATAGGCTAAACAAGTTAGTTCAAAAAAGAATTGTACTTAACAATGAATTTACGATGGTCTCTTCCCTAGGTTCCCCATCCAAAAAGTTTATATTGTCTAATGTTCCTCCTTTTATCTCTGATGATATAATATCAAAAGAACTGTCTAGATACGGGCAACTGGTCTCCCCCATAAAGAAAATCCCCCTTGGCTGTAAGTCCCCACTGGTTAAACACTTGGTGTCTTTTAGAAGAATGGTGTTTATGATTCTGAAGAATGGAGAGAAGAATTAAACCTAGTGTTTAAATTCAGTGTAGAAGGATATGACTACAGCATTTTTGTATCTTCGGACGCCGATATGAAATGTTTTAAATGTGGTAAAATAGAGCATCTTGTCTGGGCCTGTCCTGAGAGAAAGAGTGACCCCGGTGTTTCTGAGCGACTGGGGCAGGATGTAGCTGGGCCTGCTGGAGCCGTTTCCCTTGCGGCTGCAGCTCAGCCCGCTGCTGAAAGCCCCGGAGATACTGCTGCACCAGAGCCCAGTCAGAGCGAACCCCAATCCCAGCCTACAGCCCAGGAACCCACGAGGGCTGCACCA
Source organism: Ictalurus furcatus (assembly GCF_023375685.1). NCBI lineage: Eukaryota > Metazoa > Chordata > Actinopteri > Siluriformes > Ictaluridae > Ictalurus > Ictalurus furcatus. The sequence goes on from NC_071270.1 coordinate 9,416,360, forward strand.
ACCCCAGAGAAGCCCTGCTTGCCTGAACTTGCACTGGAGAGGCCTTGCTTGGCCGAACTGGACCTGAAGAAACCTTGCTGGACCAATAAAAACACAGTGGATTCTGGCGCAGTGCTGGAGATTCCATGTGCTGGCAGAGGCAGGTACAGGGGTGCAGAGCAGTCGCTCAGAAGCACCAATCACTACGCCGAGGCAGGCGGATGGGGGAGACGTGAAGATGGAGGATGAACCCATGTTTAAAATACCAAACAAAAGAAAAAAAACAAGGTAAGGGACAAGGGAGCAAACAGGCCAAAAAAAGACGTTAAAGTAGATTAAAAAGAATCAGACAGTGATGATTATATGTCAGATTCTGTTTTTAACTTTGGTTCTCAGGAAGAACAGCAAGAAGTTGTATATCATGCTGAGGACATTAAAGAGTTCCTAAGAAGCACCAAGTGGCAAAAGAACGTTGTAGTAGAAGAGTATTTCCCAGATCGGAAGCATGTTTATTCACGATGTCAAACATTTTAGAAGGGAAGGAGCTTTTATTGACACAGAGATCTATCGACTGAAGAAATTGATTACTAGAATAAGCAAAGAAACTTCTGATGATGACCAGTAGAGTGTTTGGTGTGTTTTATATTAGAATGGGTTTTATCATCTGCTTGTTTTATCTAAACTTTGTTCTTATGACTGGGATTCATATTGCAAGTTTAAACATTAACGGGGCAAGAGAACACGAAAAGCGTGTAAAGTTTTATCTTCAAAGGTGAAGCCATTTTAGTTGGAGAGTGGGGTGATGGGAAGCCCACATTACCAGCTAGTTTGGTGTGGAAAAAGGGTGGTTTTAAGTACTTGGGTGTTTATCTGGGCAGCACTGAGTTTTTAAATAAAAATTGGGAGGGTATTGTTGAACAGGTGAAGGGCAGACTGAGCAGGTGGAAGTGGCGGGTCTTACAGGGGACGAACGCTGATCATCAACAACTTGGCAGCATCAACCCTGTGACACAAGCTGGCATGTGTGGATCAGCCACCAAACCTGCTCTCAAACATCCAGTCTCTGCTAGTGGACTTCTTCTGGGAAAAACTACACTGGATCCCTCAAAGTGTCCTTCATGTGCCCAAGGATGAGGTGGGGCAGGGGGTAGTCCACGTAGCCAGCAGAACTGCAAACTTTCGACTCCAGTTCATCCAGAGACTCCTCACTGGACCCAGGAGTTTGGTATGGAGAGCAGCAGCCTATAGGCTGTTGCACACAGTAGGAGAACTGGGGTTGGACAGAACTTTGTTTTTAATGGACACAAGAACAATAGACTTTGCTGGATTACCAGTTTTTTATAGTGGGCTTTTTAAAATATGGAACCTTTTTAAAAAACAAATCAAGGGGTGCAGAACACCACACTGGCTGCTGGAGGAACCCCTGGTTCATGATGGGCGATTGGACATCTTTGGTGTGACCACTCCTTAATTATCTAGGTCTCCTCAGGGATTGTGATACTCTGGCAGCTGGTGAACATCACAGGGACCGACCTGTCACGGGCAGAGGACTACGGACCCTACGCGTTGTAAATAAGCTCTTACATCGCTGGAGGTCCACCCTAATGTCAGAGGAGCGTGCTCAGCTGATGGACAACAAAACAAGCGAGACTGGTCCTACAGAGGGAGGATCTTTTCCCCAGCTGGGCATCGCTCCAGGGAGTTCAGAGGTGACATGAACATTGAGACAGTGTCCGGTAAGCTTCTGTACAAAGCCTGTGTGAAAGTTTTAAATAAGAAAAAACTGAATGGGAGAGTGGACACCGCATGGCGAAGTGTACTGGGTTTTAATGATGATATTAAAACAGATTGTCATATATCAAGGAGGTAACTTTGGACTTCAGTTCCCATCAGCCACTGCACTGTACTACAATATGTCACATGACCACCTGCACCTGAATCACGTTTCTGTTAACGAGCACTCCTATATATAGCCACTGTTTGTACTGCTTCCTTGTCTCACGCAATTGTCTTCTATGCTTTTGTCCACGCTTCCATATTTAGTTTTTGCCACAGTATTTTGCCAAGTTGTCATAGTGTATTTGTTTTGTTGTTTGTTGGTTTATTAAACTGTTTGAAAATCTGTGATTGCTTCCGCATCAACCTTGAAACGTGACACAGAGTGGAGGGCACTATACAAACCACCGTTAACCAAAAAATTTGCTGACCTTCACTGGAGGATTTTACATGGGATTGTTTCTGTAAATTCTTTTATCTCCATTTTAAACCCTGAGGTCACACAGGAATGTCCATTTTGTTCAAAGAGAGAGACTGTTTTTCATGCGTTTATACATTGCTCAAGGTTGCAGCCATTGTTTGTTTTTAAAAAACAACTTGAGGTCATTTTATGTGGATTTTACTTTTGAGATTTTTATCTTTGGTTTTAAGTACGTTAGAAGAAACAGGTTCAAGTGTCAGCTGATCAATTTTATCTTTGGCCAGGCAAAAATGGCGACATACCTGAGCAGGAAAAAGAAAGTGGCACAAAACACAGACTTCGATGCCATAAAAGTTCTCTCCAGACTGATAAAATCACGAATTCTGATTGATTTTAACTTTTACAGAAGTATGGGGGACTTGGAGATGTTCAAGGCAGTGTGGTGTTGTGAGGAGGCTCTGTGTTCTGTAGTGGAGGGAGAACTTTGTTTTACACCAGCATTAGGCTGATAATGTTCATAACAACTGTTCGTTGTTGTGTTGACTTATTTATTTATTTATTTATTTAATGTTTTTTTTGGTACTCCTTTAAATATTTATTTATTTATATATTGAGTCACCTTGACTTTAATGCGTATAGTGTGACTTTTGCTAAATAAAGGATTGTAAAAAGTAAAAAAAAGTCTCTCTCTCCACACACTTTCTCTTCTCTTCTATTCCACAGTCTGTCCTTTTGTTCATTGTTGTCTTGTATATATGTAGATGCTGACAAATTTGTGTTGTTTTCATGTTGTGAAACTGAAGATAGTCAACTGTTGGGAAAATGTTTATTTTTGGGGTGTGTGTGAGAGATTTTGTGTTGAAAATGACAGGTTCTGTGTTATTGTACCCATCACAGGACTGGGATATGCTGCTTCATCTTGAACCCAGGTTTTCTATCATATAAACAGAACAGACAGACTTTCAAGGAGAGGTGTGACTTACAGTTCTCCATGTAGTCTGAGATTAAGGTTTTTCTCTTCATTTTAATCAGATGCAAAGTAACTACTAACTTGCTACTTGAGTAGTCTTCTCTTCGGATACTTTTTTACTCTTACTCAAGCAATAACAATAATAATTAACATTATTACTTTTATTGTTACTTGAGTAATTATATTTATAAGTAGTTTTACTTGTACTTGTAAAATATTTGTCTACTCTACCAACCTGTATGAAAATAATTTCAATCCAGTACAAACCTAAGAAATAGTAGTTTGCGCCAGTGGAATGAACACCATTGCCACAATTACACAATTGTTTGTAGGGCCATGATAACAGAAATCGCTTTTGTTTATATACAGAAATACAGTCTAGGAATCAGAGCTATAATTCAGAGTTGTTTGTTTTGGTGACAGTATAACAGTAAAATATCTCCGAGGAATACACGGCAATTAGAATGGCTAAGCAAAGCAAACAGGGTAATGCAAGGAATGATGTCATCTCAATCATATATAAATACCTCTGATATTTATGTATGGCTGGCAAATTGTTTCATCTGCACAAGGTACGGTATTAGAACAATAGTTGTTTCCACTTCTATTGTGCTGTCATATATAAAATACTTTTTATTTAGTGAGACTAGATTTCACTGCAATATACCATTAATATTTGCATATAAATTACTTTAGGGGGTTTGAACTCAAGTCATGTTAATATTTGATTTTTCACAGGTGTTTTCTAGCAGCCAGATGGCTGATAACATTACTTCCATTCTTTCATTAACATCAACAAATGCAACATTTATTCGCCCCTCAACATTTTACATCACTGGACTTTACAATATCCCACATGCAAAGTACTATTATTTGTTTCTTTGCTTTGTGTATACTGTCACCTTTTTGGGGAATTCTTTTATAATGGGCACCATCTACCTGGCACGCAGTTTACACACAGCCAAGTATATAGCTGTCTTCAACTTGGCTCTCTCTGATCTGTGTGGAAGCTCTGCTCTAATTCCAAAGCTCCTGGACATGTTACTGTTTGAGAATCAGAGTATATCCTATGAAGCCTGTTTGTCAAACATGTTCTTTGTTTATTGCTTTATGACCCTGCAGTGTCTTACTTTGCTTGCTTTAGCTTATGACAGACTAATTGCTATATGTTATCCTTTAAGGTATCATGCTATTGTTACCAAAGCAGCAATGATTTTCATTATTGGTGTCATGTGGGTTCTATCTGTGAGTGTCAATGCTGTCCTTGTAGCTCTAATTACTAGATTGTCCTTTTGTAGATCTACAACAGTTTATAGTTATTTCTGTGATCATGGCCCTATATACAAATTAGCCTGTAATGATAATACCATAAATTCCATAATGGGCAATGTCTGTACTGCTACCCTGCTTTACTTTCCGTTAATACTAATAATTGCCTCATATGTTTGTATTGGTTTTGCATTACAGAAAATTGCACATGGTGTTGAGCAAGTCAAAGCTATGAAAACCTGCACATCCCATCTTATATTAGTGGCCATGTTTTATCTCCCAATAATTAGTGTTTATACTGTAGCTCTTACCACACGTATAGACACAAATATCAGGATAATTAATACTGCCCTGACACAAACTATTCCACCCATGTTAAACCCCATCATATATACCTTAAAGACAGAGGAGGTAATGCAGGCTATTAAATTACTCTACAAACATATAAGATGAACTTTGCAATGGAAAGAGCTATAAATAAAATTATGATGAATTAAAATGCCACATTAAGTGCACCTTAAATTAAACAAAAGTGGAATATATTTAGTTATAACTGTTTCTGCTATTAAAGTGGTTCCGCCAGTTAAGACCACATATTATAATGTTGATGCTTCCTTTATGTGTAATTAATTTGTATATGAAATAATGCTGATGTTCACTTTCTAAATAAATTGTAATTATAATATTGGTATAACTAACTATTTGAAAAACTATAATTACTGTTCGTGAAAATCTAAGAGAAGTCATTATATGGTACTAATACCCTTGAAATAACATGTGCTTGTGCAGCATTACAACACTGGAAAAATAGCTTAAAAGGTGCCCATTTGTAACAAATTTGTATTGTTAATATATTTTAGAAATTTTCGAAAAGTTGGAAACATACAATCGTATAAAATGTGTCGGTATGCTATTCCATTACAATTTCCCTTCACTGAAAGAGGGGGCCAAGCATAAGCATGTTCCAGCATGACAATGCCCCTATGCACAAAGCAAGGTCCATGAAGACATAGTTTGCTAAGTTTGGAGTGGAAGAACTCAACTGGCTCCTCACACAGCCCTGACCTCTACCCCACTGAACAACTTTGGGTTAACATATGTGTTATGGTCAGATGTCCACAAACTTTTGGCCATATAATGTATACTTTGGTACTTTGCTCCTTGTTGTCTTTGACATTAGAGTAACAAAAGAATGTGCATGCAATTTTTCATTTACTTCACAGCACCACACAGAGGTAGATAGTAGAAAGTAATCTTTTTACCAGAAAGTGCAAGAATTTTTTGCACTCAAATTGAAAATGAGCATAAATTAATATATAAAAAGAATAACTTATATAATAACTGATATTTTGAGCTAAAACTAGGGTTCCTAAACTTTTGGGACAAAAATGCAAAAATGGACACTACATTTTATGTGAACATTTCTTGTTGACTACAATTTATTTTTAAATTCCAGATTTATAACTTATAACTGTAAAAATTGTAACATTTTATCACATGCATACCTGTCAATGTGGAAATTAGTGGTGGAAATTTGGTTAGAAACAGCCTTGAGTTGCACTGAATCACCAAAGAAAAGGCTCTTAACATTTTTCTTTTTATCCTTTTATTGTCATTCACTTTTTACAATAGGGATGGCCATTTTTAAGAACTAATACATTTATATAAAGCATCAAAAACAATTTCAGCAAACAAACAGAAAAAAGCTGTTTGCGTGTGGTAATTACTCTTGATTGCTGCAGTCTGCATTGAACAACTTTTGTGTGTATATATGTATGTGTATGTATGTGTGTGTGTGTGTGTGTGTGTGTGTGTGTGTGTGTGTGTGTGTGTGTGTGTGTGTATAAAGGAAGAGTAAATCAAATACTGGGAAATTTAAAATGAAGTGTTCCATGCCACGTAGGCATCACGAATGGACTTTTAAATAAATGGGATGGATTTTAGGAAGCTCTAGCTCCAGTTAATCTGTCACGGTTTTTGAATGGGTAGATTATAAGTGAAGAATCTAAAATACAACAAAGATGTGCACATCCAACACACATTAATTGGGCTCAGGTGCAGGACAACAAAAATAACAATATGGAAAAAAGAAGCATGATGTCCACACACTGAATTTACAGCTCCAAACTACTTTTTATTGAAAGCACAACATTTCGACCATCAGGTCTTCATCAGTCACAATACCCATGTGGAATAAAATACAAGCAGGTACAGAAGCAGGTAATTATTTTAATTAGACTCACACTCCAAAACACATGACAATCAATAACAAATCATTTGACACACACACACACACACACACACACACACACACACAATAAATAAATAAATAAACAAACAAACAAAACAATCCACATAAGGATAACTTCTGTAAGAATATGACATTAAAGATTCACTCTCTTACTCATAAGCTATAATATATTAGAAAACAGTATAAAAAATACAACAATATCTTTATTATTTAAAAAAAACTACATCTTTGATAAAAGCAGATGAAGAAATACATAAATCACTATAGAAAAGGCTTAATATCAAAATCCACATATAGCCCTAATGTATTTAAAGTATAAATCCAAAAACACTCTCTTTGTAACTCTCTTCTCATAATCACCTCCGCTTAAGGGTTTTTTTTTTTTTACCTTCTCTATACCTACGTACGTATTACAAAGCACTAACATTATGACCAGCTTGTCTGAAATTTGATGCTATAGGGCTGCGCCTATCTCCGGTCCTAATATTGCAATGGTCTAGAAGTTTTTCCAACAGATGCAAGACAACAAGGACACCGAATAAGATAGATCACATGAGTAGAGGAACATGTATTAGTACGTATCAAAATATCATGACCAGTGTGTGGATGACTAAAAGAATTACATCTATGTGTAAAAGCACACTGGGAACAATTACCACACCTATAATTACCTGGAGGAAGAGTTGGAATGCCTAGTTTAACTGCACAAGAAGGAAATTCAGATTTAACAAAAAAGTCTCAGAGATTGTTTTGGCATTTAAAAAATAATTTGGGACCTTCTTTAAAAATACCTGATAATTTAGAATCACTAGAAACAATATGCCAATGCCTATTTAATACTTTATGGAACTCTGCACCTAATGCTGAATGTTTAACAGTGCAAATAGGAGTGTTAAAAATTGCTGTATATCTTGATTGACAGATGTGTTGTCCAATCAGCGGTAAGTAATCCATTCACAAAATTTACCTACCTTTTCCGTTTTGTCTGACTTGCTAATGTGTTTTCTAATTTGTTAATGTGTTTTCGGATTTGTCATTGTGTTTTCTGACTTGTTAATTTGTTTTCGGATTTGTCATTATGTTTATAATTTTTGTTTTGTTTTTGGATTTGTTATTTTGTTTTCATATTTGTGTTTTGCTTTGCACTTCTCAGCCACTGTATAAAACTCACATGTTCAGTCCTTGAATTAAAATAACTCAAAAACACCGTCAACTCTACAGGTGTAGCCTTCGTTATCATAAAAATACCATCAATGTACCGTTTATAAAGCAAAATCTTGGGAAAGGATTTGATCTGTTTAAAATGAAATAATTTTCAAAACTCCCATATGCAAGCAGGCATAATTAGGTGCCATTTAACTACCAATTACAGTTCCGTTCACTTGTAGGTAAAAATCATTCTGAAAATGAAAAAAATTGTCACTTAGGACAATACTTGCTAAATCCAATAAACATGCTGTACTCGGTTTCACATCAAATGATCTTCGTTTTAAAAAATGTCCTAAAGTGAAATACGAATAGAAAGATGTGCTTGCTCTAGTATCTAAAAAATAACTACAGAATCACAATAACACTATTCACAAACAAAGGTTATTGACACTATATTGTAATAAACTAGGCTGTATATAGAGCTCAAACAAGAAAATTATGCCGTTAGTATGAGATCACGTGCAAAAGGAGCTCACAGACTGTGGTTTAGATGTGAGGAGAGAGAGAAGTGAAGATCAAAGCAGCTTTGTATAGGCCTAGAAGATATTATAGGAAACACCACACAATCCCGGCAAATTCATGTTACAACATAATAAATCACTCTACTAGAAATAGAAAACAAACAATATTTTCTATATCAAATTAAGACCAGATGCTCAGCCTCTCTTGAATCTGATATAGCTTGTGCATGTAGTGGGGAGTCACATTCTGTGACTCGTGGTCCAAGGCATGCTGGGGCAAAAGAGGTGCAGAAATCAATGTCTTCATGCTCTGATTTGATTCGTGATTTGAGGAAAGGTCTGCCTCAGCAGGTTCCTTGTAGATTAGTTTAGTCCTGTTGCATATAGCACCCAGGTGAACACAAAGATTATTGGCTTTTTAAAGAAGTTGTTTCTGCAAAGCAGAAGGGCGTGTCCATTGGAGGTTTTTATCCCAGGAGGGTCTCAGGTGAACTCACCTTCCCCGTTCTTCTGATAGGATACAGGAAGTGGTTGCACCTAGTGGCAGCTTAGGTACTCACATCCCCACTCATTCTTCAGGAGTATAGCTTTGTCTTAGTCCTGAGGAGCACGAAGGGTACCATTGCAGCCCATGGTTTGAAGTTTGTGGGGTTTAAATCCTTGGGAGTCTTCAAAGTCTGCCAGAGTTTGCATCCAAGACAACCTGTTAATCCCATGTTCTGTTGATGACCCATGGAGTTCCTGGAAGCACCTAGACAGTTCATCAAAGACTGTGAGCATCTGGGCAGTTTGTATCAGACTATAAAGCATAAAAGCTCTATAAGGACTATTAGCTCAAGCTCTGCCTCCTGCAAAACCAGGTTTCAAACCATGACAACAGTTGGTGTGCATGGTCACTGACCACTTCGGCACACAATAGAGGAGAGGAAGCAAATTGCGTTTGCTATATCTTCTATCCTGTCAGTTCTTATATATTTTACCTTGTACACTTTTATATTTTATGCTTTTAATTTTTGTATTCCTTTAACTGCTCAAAGTGACTTTGGATTTTGTGAAAGCTGCTATACAAATAAAGCCTATTATTATTAGGGGTCATTGGCACCCTGTCCAGGGTGTACCCCACCTTGTGCCCGATGCTTCCTGGGCTAGGCTCCAGGTTCCCCCATGACCCTGAAGAAGGATAAGCGGTATAGAAGATGGATGGATGGATAGATGGATTATTAGGGGTCCAAGCATGAAGTGCTACAATCCTATTGTTATTGTCAAGATTTTTAGGGGTCCAAACACTGAAGTTGCTGGAACCCTGTTGTGTTTGTTCTGATTTTTATTATTCTTTAATTCATTGCAAGTTTATTTGTATAGCGCTTTTAACAATGGACAGTGTCACAAAACAACTTTACAGAAATATATACACCGATCAGTCATAACATTAAATTCACAGACAGGTGAAGTGAATAACATTGATTATGTAATTACAGTGGCACCTGTCAAGGGATGGGATATATTAGGCAGCATGTGAACAGTCAGTTCTTGAAGTTGATGTGTTGGAAACATAAAAAATGTGCAAGTATAAGGATTTGAACGACTTTGACAAGGGCCAAATTATGATGGCTAGACAACTGGGTCAGAGCATTTCCAAAACGGCAGGTTTTGCAGGGGTCATGGGCACCCAAGACTTATTGATGCACATGTGGAGCCAAGGCTAGTCTGTCTGGACTGATCCCACAGAAGAGCTACTGTAGGACAAATTGCTGAAAAGGTTAATGCTGGCTATGAAAGAAAGGTGCATCACAGATTACTGCATATGGGGCTGAGTAGCCACAGACCAGTCAGTGTGCCCATGCTGACCCCTACCCACAATCAGCATCATTACTGGACCACAAAGTTTAAAACATATACACACACAGCATGTTTAAGAAACACAAAAATGCATAATAGGCTTAAGAAAAAGAGACAAAATGTGTGCAACAGTAAGCTATAATGAAAAAATATATCTCACCTATAATGGAGAAATGGTAAAAAAACCAAAATGATCCAGAGCAATGGCGTGGTGAGATCTGCACAGCTTGACTGTTGGAAGTAGAATGCCAGTGAAGGACATGGAAAAAATTTTAAATACCAGAAAGAAAAACATGAAGGGGTATAGCGAGCTTAGGCTGGGCCGGTTTGAGCACAGACACACAGTAGGATACTTAGGTGCAGACATGGGGGTTTTTTTATTCAACAGAGGGTGTGAGGGTGAGAAGAAAGTGTGGTGAGGTGCTCGGGGTGTGGTGTCGTCCTCGGGGCCATAGAGAATGTGCTGCGGTCTCCCAGGGAGGTTGAGGCCGTTTTGGAGGTCAGGAAGCTCTGGGGAGGCAGCCAGGGATCAAAATCCTTTTCTGTTGTATCTTCTGTATATTTAAAAAAAAAAAAAAGAAAAAGAAAGAAAACAGAAGGTTAGCATTGGTTTGGAGACAGTTCTCTCCTTTGTTAGAGGAGGCAGGCACTTTTATATGCTCCCGTCGGCTGCTGGATGGTGGAGAGCTTCTGCGCTGATCATTAGCCACCAGCCGTGTGTGTTTCTGTGACTTTGCCTCGCAGCCACACGCTTACCGGCTGTCCAAAACATTAGTGGTGCTGAAGCGGAGCTGTCCTTTCAGCATCAGTTTCCCTTTCAGTTGTGGGAGGAGCGCTTTTCTTCTTTTGTGCGCTGGCCGCCGGCCTGTCGTCACAGGGGATATCAAAAGGCCAAAAATAGGTTTTAAAAAGGGGATTTCAAAGTGAGCACAGCTGATTCTAATGGGATTTCAAAATGAGAAAAGTAGAGTTTAAGGGGAAATCAAAAAGACCACTGAAACATATAGGGATTTCAAAAGAATGAGATAATTGGGCATAGACTAGAGTCCAACTGTATAAATAGGGCAGTAAGTCTGTGTACAGATTCAGATCACTTTGGGACGTCTCACTGTTTGGATCTCATGCTGCTTTTTGAACAATAAACTGGATTTTTGCTTCTCTCATCCAACGTGTTCTAGTCTTTTACTTTCAATTGTGTTTTTGAGTTTGATTACTTCTGGAAAAAGGTCATTAGCACTTCTAGTTTTTTTTTTTTACTTGACACTTGGTGATCCAAAACTTCTATCACAATCATAGTCAAACAAGCACTAGACCAGTGGTTCCCAAACTGGGGTACACGTACCCCTGGGGGTACGTGACGTGACGGAGGGGGTACGGAAGCAAAATGCTTAGATTTGCTATTCATTTAATTCCGCCTGATTAAATAACATTAAAATTGTAATTCATGTTTTTCCCACGGCCAAAAAATAAACTTGTGCCCCCTCCAGTGTACAAACAGCAAAATTGCAGTGTTCTGAAGGTCAAATACATGACATCCAAACAAATTATCCTGTCTTTCGTCGTCAAAACTGCATCCACTCACAGTCGTACATCAGTGCGAATCTTACCGCATGTCATTTATCGCCAGCACACAGCTATGTGATGAAGTTAAGTAATAGCTCGTAACATTAAAATGGAGAAGTACAAAGATATTGGCCCACAACCATAGTAAGCACCTCTACTTCCAGCGCCGCTGATCCACAGTCCTCTGACAGCAGTGGCCCAGGTCCCTCTAATAGCGCGTCCGTAGCGAGCATAAGTGTACCCACTGCAACTAGCCCAGTTCACACTGATATAGACAGCGATGTATCCGAAGTCGAAACGCCACCTCTTCTTCACCAGCAATTCGCAGAAAAACCATCAAAGAGGCGCAAATATGATGAGAAATATATTTCTTTGGGCTTTACATACACTGGTAGTAAAGAAAACCCCCAGCCACAGTGTGTTATATGTGCAAAAGTACTCTCTCATAACGGCATGAAACCAGCATTTCTGCACAGACATTTAGAAACAAAGAATGCTACTTACTTTTTGCTAAATAAACCTCGAGAGTTTTTTTTAAAGACATTTAAGACAATTCAGGAGTAGTAAGACCCTTATAACATTGTAGGAAAACCTAAATAGGAAGTGTCTGGAAGCATCCTACATGGTGAGTTACAGAGTGGCTAAGACAGGCAAACCCCATACTATTGTGGAGGACTTAATTGTTTCTGCTGCGACTGATATAGCTGGTGTAATGCTTGGGGAAAAGGCCAAAAATAAAAAACAATACAGAGGATACCATCGTCAGACAACACAGTTTGAGAGAGGGGGTATGCAAAAGGATATTAAATGCCTGGGGGGGTACGCCACTGTGAAAAGTTCGGGAACCACCGGACTAGGTGAAACCAGAATCAATAAATAGGAGGATGAAAACAGGATCAAAAATCAATAATCGAGGATCAACAGGGTTAGTCCGGGTCTGGCAGCAAAACAAAGAAATATGCAACACTTTGCCCTGAACAATGACATATGAGGGGTTTAAATAATTAACATAATCAAAGGTAAAACATAAACAGCTGTGAATAATGATGACACGTGAGGGAGACAACCAATAACATAACAAGGGCGGTGACAGAACAGAAACCAAAACAAAACACACGTGTCAAAAGTATACCATGTCACTGACAACCCGTAATGCGTGCTGTTGCGCTTTGGGCAGTTCATGCACTCTGAATGGTTCAGCACACCACGCAAGGGGAATTCCATGACAATAGGTACTCATACGATATATCTTAAGAAAGCTAAGATTTTTGGGATTTGATTGATATAAACCATTTCAATATACAATCACAACAGCAGCTACAATCAACGTTTCTGTCAGACCATCAACATAGTTACAAAACTGAGGCAACTCACATATATGAAGTCCACTGATCGATAACTTTCAGGGGGAAAAAAAAACAGTGTTGTTACATTGGCAAAGGTCAAAACAATCCAATCGTGTAAAAATATTTAGTCCAAAACACATTTCGCCTAGTCTATCCTGTTTGCACATTATTCCAGAATAGCTTTACAGAGTTCTCCTCTGGCTACAGCATGAAGATAGTGTCAATGCTAGTTAGGTAAGTTTAGTACAAAATATATATTATAACCCAGGGCATCTACTTGTCCAGCGCTACCTCAGACAGTGCAAGCTATCTAGCTATGAATAGGTTGTTTTTGTAGTAAAGAAGTTAGTGACTTAAAATTAAGCAGAGCCAACTAAAATGTAACCCCAAAAAGCTAAAGGTTGCTAGAAAAGTTTAAACTGACTAGTAAGGCTGGGTGATATGATATAAAGTTCTGGAAAAAGTCTGTTGAGTTCGAACACAGGCACACCTCATTCTTTATATATACATACATATATACGTTTTATAATATATATATATATATATATATATATATATATATATATATATATATATATATATATATATATATATATATATATAATGTTTTGACAAAGAGAAACCTAAGGGAAAAAGGTATTCCAGAGAAATATTGTATGATGAATAGGAGTAATCATTATACCCTACTTTAGCTCCATCATGTTTGCTACCCATTTGCTGACACAAACGGAATGCAAAGATCACACATTCTTGGGTTGATTTGAAAAAGTTGGTGAACATTGTGGTGAACATGGTGAAACATTTTCCAGATTCCACAAATGAATGTGGTGACCATGCTTATACTTCCCATGCATATTATTTTTTGTTTAACACAAAAATATTTGTGCTTCTCCCTTTAATTACTTGTGGATCTAGTTTTGTTCTTGAGAATCACTAAAAAAAGTTTATATTTATTTTTTATTTTAATTATGCAACAATAATACTCAGTTCTCTGAGGGGATGTCAGCCTCTTCAGAAAGCAGGGTAAGGAAGCATTGAGCATCAATTGTTCCATTATTTAAATATTCAACATTATCTACTGTAACATTTCAGTAGATGCAATTTGATATAACGTGTCTGCTAATACAATCCTAACATTGCCATTCATCATTGCTCTATGTCAATATTTCAAAATGTTACATTACAGACCAAATTTATTTAGTTTATGTAAATTGAAAAGGCTGCTTAAATAGCTTCTATGCATATTGGGCAATTCCATATACATTCTGTACACTATTTTTCTGTTTCTTATGGAGATGTTTGTTTAGTTGTACATGAGTAAAGCAATCATAAATTTGTTTTTCACAGCAGGTCACAGCAGGATGACCATGAAAACCTGAATTTTTCAGGATGACCATGAAAACCTGAATATTAGTGCATCTCTTATTTCATAGTAGTAACATTGCACTACACTTATTAATACATAAAGAATGCCAAGATAAATTTTGAAACTTAAAAAATAAAATAAGTGAAGGGTTAGGATTTATATGGAATTATCATGGTAATCATCGGTTGAACTAATTACATTTTGTATTTGTTCCAAACAGGGTCATGATCACAGCAGAATCAATTTTTTTACTTCCTTCCTGTTTGAATTATTTTTAAGGCATTTCTGGCATGTAAATTTGTAAAAAGTTGGATTAGATTTGTGGGCTATGGAGACATCTCCACCATTGCTGTTGAGTTCTACTTCTTAAAACTAAGATTAAGATCCTACCATATTCACAGTAAGGACACAAGTATTTAGCCAATCTTTGTAAAGTACTTCGAAACAAAACAAGTAAAAAAAATTGTGTCATGGGTAATTAAATGCAATTAACATCATAAAGGTTATGCCGCAAGCAAGAGATCATCATGGAAGAAATTTCCAGTGTTTCGCAATAAGAATAACTATTTGATGAGTTTAGCAGTACAATTATATACAACTTACTGAATTTCTGTATTCTGTAAGCAATGTCATGTAAGTGAATTTCACCTTCACCGTAAATGTTCTTTAATTTATTAAATACTTAAATTCAAAGAGGACAATCCTCAGTACTGCTAAAATATTTGGGAACAATCAATCTTATGATATTCACAATGTTCCTTTGTAATTATATCTGTGATAAAGGTAACCTGAAGTCACAAAATGATGTCTTCTTTAATAGAGATGTGGCTTTAACAGGAATCTTTTCATCAAATGTTCTCTGTGGCTGAATCTTTATGTTTTACCAGCTGCTCCATCCGAGCTTTCTGGAATGGCATCATGCACTCTTTGAAGTCCTGAACCTGTGTCTTGCATTTCCTCCAGTCTTCATGCTCTGCCATGCACTCCTGAATTGCATAATGCAGTGCAGAACAACCTGTCCTAGAGATCAGCTGATCTACCAAATCATTTTCCTCCTCTGGTCTGCTCCGGTCATGGGGCAAGTGTGAAGAATGGGATGCCATTCTGCTTTATATCTAGGTTGGAAGAAATAAGAGAGAAATATGCTGACAAAAAGATGTCCAGAAGATTAATTTTTAAAGTGATATGGCTAGCTGTGGCAATTAAAACATTTACGAGTTTTAGTATTTAGAATTTTTTGCAATAATGAGCCAAATGGGTCTAGGTCCCATGTAACCCATCTAAAAGCACAATCTGCTATTTCAATCAGCTAGATAGAACATAACCTTAAGGATGTCTAATAGGTGACACAACAAGCAGTTAAAATTCTGCTATAAACACAAGATGTATAGAGAAGAACTTAAGGAACATTAAAATTCAGTCATTACGGTGGAAATGTGAAATGCAATACACATGATACTTTTCAGTAGTGACATGTGGAAAAGGTTCCACATAAATAATAATAAAACAAATTATAAAACACTCATTTACATTTTCCATTGATGTCATACCAAGAAACTTGACTGAAACTGTAAGATTTTCAACCTTGTGTTGCTGTCACAGGCAAATATGACATATTCTTTGGTGGTGAGCTTAGGTTGGTACAAATAATGTGACATGTTCATCAGCTGACTACAGCTAATGCCAGCCAAAAAGGTTTAGCCAGTGTCTCAGAGTGTGACCACTACTACACCAATAGGAGTTATAAGAATATGTAAAACTCATGGCCAAAATATGGTAGTGGAAATCCCAAAACATAAATGGAAAAAGTGCTAATGGACAGAAAAAGCATCGTTGTTGCCTCATCCTTATCAAACTTACTCTGAAGAATGTTTTTCTTTATGCAACTGTGTCTTCTCCACAAGTCTGGATCACACACTGGATGATGTAAGCAGAACATAGTAATTTTCATTAATTGTGGATATTGGTAGAGGATCTTCATTGTATAATCTAACAGGGAGAACACATTCTTAAAAAGACTTCATCTATAACACAATCTCTTATAGAATACAGCCAAGATTTTACAGGCATCATCTCATACAGCCTGATAAGATATGAACAGAGATTATGGACAGAGTTTTTCTAATTAAAGTACACATTTTCATTGGGATGTTAAGAAACACATGCTTAAATCACTAGTCAATTTAATGTTAAATAATATCAGTACAACTCTAATATATTAATTAATTTAATACTGTTTTATTATAGCTATATAATTCCTTCAATTCCAGTGCTTAATTAAATTAGTTACTAGATTGGTTTTAGACTGTGCAATTACATTTATAACTGACATTGTACAAAATTATCCCAATAAACTCTTGTCCAAGTTCTATAACAGATAATGTGTTCTCCGTGTCAGAATATATGGTGAGGATCCGCCAATAATAGACCTGCAACTAAAAGACATTTGCAGCAAACAGCCAATAGCATTCAACAAAAAGCAGGTGTGCATACTTCCGGTTGAAGAGCAAGAAATTATTATTTTTTAAATTGCTGATTGTATAAATGAGGAAATGTATTTTATAGGTTCATAATGACAAACTGACTGAAAAGTTATAACCCCAGCATATTTCAATTAATATAAATGTAAATTTTTAAACTAAATATTAATCAAATAAATATCAATTTGTCCCAGATGAGACCGAGCCCAGAGAAGTCGGCAGCGCTTCTGGACAGTGTTGATGTATGGTGTCACGAAATGAAGGCAGAGACGTTAGCAAGTGTAGGTAGGCAGATATAATAACAATCCAAAGGGTAAGGCAAAATCCGTGGTCAATAAACAGGCGGAGGTTGGGCTATCAGGCAAACAGACAAAACTAGGCAAGGCAGAGAATTGAGGTCGAGAACAATAACAATGGTCAAAAGTCACTTTGGCAAAACACGAGAATAAGGCTTGGATAACGGCAGAGAACAAGTCAGCTGAACGTTTACTTCACAAAGTCTGAGTGTTCACAAAGTCCTTAATATACTGCGTATGTGCTGTGTGTGAGATTGGGTGCAGGTGTGTTTAGTTAGTACTCCGGTGAAGGCAAGCGTGTGTGTGTGTGTGTGGGAAGTGTAGTCCTCAGCGGCCATGTTTGTAGTTAGTGGTGCCTCCTGGGAAATGGAGTTGCTGGTTTGCTGTGATATGACATATGGCTTCTGCTTTGCATAGTAAAGCCTTAACTTGCATTTGTGGGTGCAATGGCGAATGGTGTTGTTTGACAAAGTTTTACTAAAGTATTCCTGAGCCCATGTCAGGATATCCATTACAGACTCAAGACGGTTTTTAAAACAGTGACGTCTGAGGGATCGGAGATCATGTGCATTCAGAAATGGTTTTCGGCTTTGCCCTATACGCACCGTTAACCGATAACGCACTGATAATGCACGTCTGTAATTTGACCGAATTCCTTGAATCTTTTAATTATATTGTGCACTGTAGAAGGTGAAATGCCCAAAATCCTACTCATTTGTCTTTGGGGAATGTTGTTATCAAAGTCTTGGATTATTTGCTGACATCTATTGGCAGATTGGCGGGCCTCGGCCCATCCTTGCTCTTGAAGGACTAGGCCTTTTTTGGAGGCTCCTTATATACTATGATTAGACGATTGCCTCACCTGTTTCACATCACCTTCTTATTTCCACTTGTCACATAGCTATTATTCCTAAATTGCCCCAGTCCCAACTTTTTTGGAACATGTTGCAAGCATCAATTCCTAAATAAACGGTTACCTTCAAAAAACTATGCAGTTGATTAAGTAAAACCTCAAATACCTTGTGTTTATATGTTTTTTGCAAAGTACATTAAAAAAAATCACTCCTCTTTTTTTTATTGGCATTTTCCATACTGTCATGTAACATGCAACAAAAACTCCCATTCACGGAATGCTCAGATCCTGGCTCTGAATATTCAAGATGTCAAACTCCAACTATCAAAATTCACACACACCTGTGTGCACATGGCCTAAACACCCTCTTCTCTCCCTCTCACTCGGTCAATGTACCTGTAACAGAGACTCTCACTTCATCTCTCTCTCTCTCTCTCTCTCTCTCTCTCTCTCTCTCTCTCTATCTATCTATCTAATGAACTCTCTGATCAACTCTATCTATCCAATCAACTATCCATCTATCTATCTAATCAAGTATCTATCTAGCTATCTATCTAATCACCTCTCTATATCTATCTATCCATCCAACTTTATCTAATCTTTATCTATCTAATCAACTATCTGACTATCTATCTATCTGTCTGTCCATCCAACTTCATCTATCTATCTATCTATCCAACTTTATCTATCTAACTATTCAATCAATCAATCAATCTATCCATCCATCCAACTTTATCTATCTAACCATTCAATCAATCTATCTATCTAACCATTCAATCTATCTATCTATCTATTTAATCAACTCTACCTACCTATCTATTTATCTATCTATTCAACTCTAGCTAATCAACTATCTATTTATCTATCCATTCAATCTATCTAATCAACTCCATCTATCTATCTATCAATCTATCTATCTATCCATCCAACTTTATCTATCTAACCATTCAATCAATCTATCTATCTAACCATTCAATCTATCTAATCTTTATCTATCTAATCAACTATCTGACTATCTATCTATCTGTCTGTCCATCCAACTTCATCTATCTATCTATCTATTTATCTATCCAACTTTATCTATCTAACTATTCAATCAATCAATCTATCTATCTATCCATCCATCCAACTTTATCTATCTAACCATTCAATCAATCTATCTATCTAACCATTCAATCTATCTATCTACCTATTTAATCAACTCTACCTACCTATCTATTTATCTATCTATTCAACTCTAGCTAATCAACTATCTATTTATCTATCCATTCAATCTATCTAATCAACTCCATCTATCTATCTATCAATCTATCTATCTATCCATCCAACTTTATCTATCTAACCATTCAATCAATCTATCTATCTAACCATTCAATCTATCTATCTAATCAACTCTAGCTAATCACCTATCTACCTACCTACCCATTTATCTATCTAACCATTCAATCTATCTATGTAATCAACTCAATCTATCTATCTATCTATCTATTCCACTCTATCTATCTATCTATCTATCTAATCAACTCCAGCTATCTATCGATCTAATCCACTCTATCTATATAATCCACTCTGTCTATCTATCTATCTATCTATCTATCTATCCATCTAATCAACTCTAGCTAATCACCTATCCATCTATCTATCTATTCCACTCTATTTATCTATCTATCGATCTATCTAATCCACACTACCTATCTATCTAACCATTCCATCTATGTAATCAACTCTACCTATCTATCCATCTAATCAACTCTAGCTAATCACCTATCTATCTATCCATCCATCCATCTATCTAATCAACTATCTATCTAACCATTCAATCTATCTATATAATCAACTATCTATCTATCCATCCATCCATCTATCTATCTAATCCACTCTATTTATCTATCTATCTATCTATCTATCTATCCATCTAATCAACTCTAGCTAATCACCTATCCATCTATCTATCTATTCCACTCTATTTATCTATCTATCGATCTATCTAATCCACACTACCTATCTATCTAACCATTCCATCTATGTAATCAACTCTACCTATCTATCCATCTAATCAACTCTAGCTAATCACCTATCTATCTATCCATCCATCCATCTATCTAATCAACTATCTATCTAACCATTCAATCTATCTATATAATCAACTATCTATCTATCTATCTATCTATCTAATCCACTCTATCTATCTATCTAACCATTCAATCTATCTATGTAATCAACTCTACCTATCTATCCATCTATCTATCCATCTAATCAACTCTAGCTAATCACCTATCTATCTATCAATCTATCTAACCATTCTATCTATCTATCCATCTAATCAACTCTAGCAAATCACTTATCTATCTATCTATCTATCTGTCTGTCTATCTCTCTACCTATCCATCTAATCAACTCTAGCTAATCACCTATCTATCTATCAAATTTCAACTGTCAAAACTGACAGACACCTGTGTGCACACGGCCTGATGCCCCTCGTCTCTCCCTCTCACTTGGTCAATGTACCTGTAACAAAGATTCTCCATCTCTCTATCTCGCTCTAATGCTACAAGCATTGGCACCCTATCTATCTATCCAATTCTTTCCAACAAGATTTCAAGCTATTTCCACCAAACTCAGCATAGTCCTTCAGGCTGTTCAGACTGGTCATGCTTCTATTTTTGTTTCAGAGTGTAACCAAAGTTACAGTAAACTATAAACCAGTAAGTTAATCAGTAAACTGGTACCGGTCTGTGCTGGGCATTCATGCAAGCTCTTTTGCGGTACCACGCCACCATTGTTTAAGAGTCAGACTGTACCTAGGATTTTGGAAATAATGGTGGCATGGGGCCAAGGTGTGTCAAAATTTTTAAAAAGGGGGGAAATGCTCTGCTATATGAGATCAGTGTTCCAGAATGGTATAAAAACCTGTATCAAAATCTCCTATGTCAGTTGATCTGCAGACCAGCTCATGACTTTGTTTCTTTTATAAAAGTCTATTTTTGGTATCAAGACCCCAAGACTCAGAGTGTTTTTCGAAGAAGATTCTACCACATAAAATTGGTGACCCCGACATGATTGGAAAAGAGCCAGGAGAGCCATGGCGGACTGGCCCAAGCGATCTGCATGGACAGGTGGCCACCTGATTAGATAAGCAGCTTTGCTTATAATTACTAGTTTGTGTCGTTCGCTGAAGGTCTGCCTGTGGCGTTAAGAACACTCTTAAAGGCTTTTCCAAATTGAATTAATCAGATTGAGAGAAAGGGGTTTTGATCTCAAAAAAAATAACTGCATGCAAAGTATCTGTGTTTAGTGCAAGTATGAAGCGACTAAGGGTGTTCTCACACCAAGTTCGTTTGAGCACTCCAAACGCTCCCGGAGAGGTTCACATATACACGCTGAACCGTTCCGAGAGCGTTTGGAGCCTGTAACGCTGAACCGCTCCGAGATCCAGGTCTGAGATCACTTGGTACGGTTTGTTTGTGGGTCCGTTTTTGGTTTGATTACTTCATGATATGTGAAAGCAATGAGGTCCCGGTCCACTTTGCGTTTCCTTTCGACATGTGTATCTGGAGGCTTGCCATACCTGCAGCCATGTTCCGTCACTGCTGAAAACAACACAAAACTTTTCAGAATGTCAGGTCGCAGGGTTGTGTGGTCTCAGGAGGAGAGCTGTGCACTTGCATTAAATGACAACTATCCTCACCAACTATGAACATAAAAGTGTTTCTTTTGTTTTCTCAAAAAATTAAGGAAAGAGACTATAACAGAACAGGACTACAATGCCAGGTAAAAGTAAAATAAACTACAATAGAAGTACATGAGCACCCGTGACAAAATGTGTTGAAGTGGGGAGTCCGCTGAAATGAATGATTCCTGTCCCTTCTATGATGACTTGGATGAAATTTTGGGTGCAACTGGGGTCTGAGTTCTTATGAAGTCGTGGTGTGAACAAGAAAGGGTTAGGGTTAATCCAAATTTTTTAACCCAAAATTTAATCCAAGTCAACATAGAAGGGATAGGAATCCTGTCTAGAAACTACACAGACCAGAAGAACTGACTCTGTTACCTGCTTGGACACGGGGACAGGGGGAGTGGCAACTTAGACCAAGAAAAAGCTTCATAGACCCAGCTAAAATTGCAAAAGTATTCCCTATTTTAATTAAGGGTGTACAGGCCCAGTATGTGCCTTGGGACATGGGATCATGATGGTCTGATCGCTCGCATTCCTGTGGATCAAGTGGATCAAGGTATTTAAAGAAGAAACACTGGGCAAACTGCTTGCAATAGGAGACGTGGAAGCATTCCTGGCCAAGATTCTGGGAGGAGGTAAAATGGTAAAGATCCTCACAGCAGCCTACATGAGAGGGGCTGTGGGCAGTCCACAAATCAACATAGCTACTTTTGATCAGTACCGCCCAAACTTATGGCAAACATTATGAAATGAATATCCATCCAGAGTGGATAGGATCTGGAGAAATCATTATACTGGAGAAATCATTATAAACTGGATTATAAGTTGCATTTTTAGTTGAATTTGGGGAAACCACTTGAAACATTCATCATGTGGAATTATTTCCAATGATTTCATTTGATTTGTTCATTGAGTAATTTTGAGTGCAACTGTAAGCAACTCACATACAGCTAAAATATAAGATTTGATTATTAAGAAACAAGTTATATTCAAAGAAATCAACTAATCGAACATATCCTATGTTTCAGAGTGTAACCAAAGTTAATCAGTAAAGTGGTACCCGTCTGTGCTGGGAATGCATGCAAGCACTTTGGAATGCAGTTTTTTTTTCTTCTTTAAATAAGGTAGTGGTACCACGCCACCGTCATTTAAGAGTCAGACCATACCTCGGATTTTGGGAATAATGGTGGCATGGGGCCAAGGGGTATCCAAATAAAATTTAAAAAAAGGGAAAAAAGCTCTGCCGTATAATATCAGTGTTTCAGAACTGCATAAAAACCTGTATCAAAAGCTCCTATGTCAGCTGATCTGCAGACCAGCTAATGACTTTTTTGCTTTTATAATAAAGTCTATTTTTGGCATCAAGACCCCAAGACTCAGAGTGTTTTGTGAAGAAGATTCTTCCACAATATGCACAATCCACTGGACAGCGTGGCGCAAAATAAACTGCGAGACTAAATAGATAATCATTTGATTACATACAGCCATGCAAATAGGCTTACAGTTATGTGTTCCTGCTCTTTAAAGATAAACAATCTGAATATGAATACACTTTAGTGAGACCTCTGAAATCTGAAGAGTTTTCTTCTGTTCGTAAACCGTTTTCTGCTGTGTGTCTATTATTGTTTCGTTCAAGGGCTCAGTCAAATTTGTTAAAAATTTTAGTACTATTTAAAATAGTTTCAAATATTCTCCTAGGAACTGTTGACAGCAGTAGCCTAAGAGTAGAATTTTGGGTAAAATTAAAATGAATTCGCGCTGCGCTGCGCAGTGGGTCACGCAGGTCTCGTGGCTGGGAGAACCAAACTGGTCCACGCAGCATTAACCAGTGGACTGCGCAAGTATTTGGTCCGCACTGCATGGTTCTTCTGAGTAGCTCAATTTGGACCAGCTTTTGAGTTGTTTGACTTCTCATATTTCAAATGCTAACTGTCAAAACTCACATACACCTGTGTGCACACGGCAGGAAGCCCCTCTTCTCTCCCTCTCACGCTGTCAATGTACAGTACTTTTGAAAAAGTATTTACCTTCTGATTTCTTACGTTTTTGTGTATCTCATACTAAATTGTTTCAGAAATTAAAACAAAATCTAAGATAAAACAAAGGCAATCTGAGTAAACACAAAATACATTTTTTAAATAATAATGATATTTACTGAAGCAAAAAAGTTATCCAATAACAACTGGGCCTGTGTGAAAATGTATTTGCCCTAGGGCTGCAACTAACGATTATTTCTCGATTACTAATCGATCTTTAATCGATTAGTTGACTGATTATTTATTCATTCATTCATTCATTTATTCGATTAATCGGATTGGGGGGGGCAAACTTTCAGTACCATTTTTTCCTTTATTTAAAATAAAATCCACAAACTGAGTGTTACAAATTAAACTTACGACTAACACTTTACACAACTGTTTGTACAATTATATAAGACTGAAAAGAACATGATATTTGTGAATGCACGTGAATAACCAAATCGATTAATTTTACAACATCACATTTGAATATATTTTGATACATTTAACAAAATAATATAATATTATTTAAACATTTTTAAAACTTTCCCACGGACCCCCTGCAATTACACCACTGACCACTAGGGGTCCGCGGAAACACTGAACTAGAAGGTAGCGTAAGTGTAGTGCACTGTGTAGTGCATAGTGTAAGAGTATAGTACGTCATTTGGGACACAACTTTAGTATTTACTCTCCGAAGCGTGTTTTCGGAAGGGAAGTAACGTAGTAATCTCCCCGTGAATATTTTGAGGTACTGAAGAAAGCAAGGTTAACTTACTGTCACATAAACCTTGAACTTTAGGTTGATTAACCCAAACATTGCTTACTCTGGGTTTTCCGGTTCCAGAAAAATTATGAGTAAGTTCAATCAACCCCCTATTGGTAACTCAGAGTTAACGCAGGTGCATGGTGAGTATATAAAGATATTGTAAATGGCTCACTGATTTCAGGTGTCACCAAGGTGAGAAAAAGTGAGCCACATACTTTAGCACAGCAGAATTAGAGGTTTTAAAAACATGCTTATGAGGATTATAAGCCAATTACAAAAAACATTAATTAACACTGCTGCATCAGCAGAGGACAAGAGTTGGCTTGACAAAAATAAAGGATCGAGTAAATGTGTAAATTTATAAGTTCATAAATATATGAAAGGCTTTCATTCATTATGATGCAAAAATGAACCTTGATCCTATTACACCCATGCAGAAACATTTAATAAATAACAGATTTACTTTTTGCCCTCAATCAATTTCTTAACATTGTACATAGTACAATGTCTAATAATAAACTCAGCAAATAAAAGAAACGTCCCTTTTTCAGGAGACTGTATTTAAAGATTTAAAGTTTTGTAAAATCCAAATAAGGTTTACAAACCTTTATGGGAAAGGGTTTAAACAATGTTTTTCATGCTTGTTCAATGAGCCATAAACAATTATTGCACATGCACCTGTGGAATCATTCTTAAGACACTAACAGTTTACAGGAGGTAGGCAATTAAGGTCACAGTTACAATAACTTAGGACACTAAAGAGACCTTTCTACTGACTCTGAAAAACACCAGAGGAAAGATGCCTGCTAGGGTGCCTGCTCAGATGCGTGAACATGCAATAAGACTTCTGCTGGGAGGCATGAGGACTGCAGATGTGTCCAGAGCAATAAACTGCAATGTAGATAGTGTAAGACGCCTAAGACAGTGCTACAGGGAGACAGAAAGGACATCTGATCGTCCTTGCCCCAGACGTGATGATAAACTTGCAAATGCCTTGGTGGAAGAGTGGGGTAACATCTCACAGCAAGAACTGACAAATCTGGTGCAGTCAATGAGGATGAGAAGTGAACTGTACTAAGTACTGAAGTACTTAAAGCAGTTGGTGGCCACACCAGATACTGACTGTAACTTTTGATACTGACACACATGTTAAGAAATTTGCTGGAAATAAAGTCAGTTGAATGTGAAAGGGCGTTTCTTTTTTTGCTGAGTTTATATAGGCTTCATATTTTATCAGGTGTAGTCCTTCTAGCCCCAGAAGAACTTCGAGCCAAGTCAAAATGAAACACAAAAACATTCTCCAAGACGATTCCATTATTGCATACATTTTTATTTCAAATTTTTACGAACGCTTCAAGTACGGTTAATTATATGTCATGCTATAAGTGCAGACGGCTGCTTGAAGCCATGGGCTGCGTCCCAAACCGCGTACTTACCTACTATATAGTAGCTGAGATACATTTATTTCGTCTACTATATAGTAGGTAAGTACGCGGTTTCGGACGCAGCCGTGCTCTCGTTTACAGTAAAATGGTTGAGCACTGCCGTGTGATCGTGTCCTGCTGCAAAATGCGGTGAAAACTCCCACATGATGTTAATAGTGTGATTAAGGTGTTTACATGTCTGTAATACACGTCGATAATGCGACTAAAACAGGAATACTCCACATGTCTTAATTCGATTTGTGTTTACTTCGAGTATGATTTTAATCAGATTAAGGTAATAAAAAAATGGTTGTTTACATGGTAGTTTATTAATCTGAGTATTGTCTTAATTGGGTTAATATTGGATTATTGTTGTCCATGTAAACATACTGAAGGTTTGTTAAATAAATTAACAATTCGCTTGAAAAATGTAACGCTCCCGCAAATATTCGTGCGGATATGAAAACACATCTATACGTGGTCTTATAACCCTCTCAGGCCGAAAAAGACTTTGTATAATCCGTGCTTCCTCGTCCATGGAACATTCTTCAAAATGGCATGCTACGCTCCGTTAGCTCTCTGAAACAAACTAACCCTGCAACATAACCAGCTCCGGATTAGGTTATGTTCAGTGAGTAAATTGCTATGGCTACTTAGATACCCCGAAAGTTACCTCCGTTTTTGGAACCGAAAGTTGACTCTTGAGTAAATCACATAACCTGCTTTCTGGAATACCCCCAGGCAACCCTGTGTAGGATAAGCGGTACAGGAAATGGATGGATAGTTCATCGAGACGTTCATTCTTTTGCCACGTGGCCGCTACCCGGCTCAGGATCTTATGGTCAATAATACTAAGGTAATGTATCTATTTAGGTGAACTAATCATTTGTATTTCGTGTACACAGCGTATGCGGCTGTCACGTGACAAAAGAATGAACGTCTTGGACCAGAAGACCCAGCGGAGTGGTGAATTAATCATTGCTGTTTTTCATAATTTGTGCTTGGCTGCATTATCATTTTTTTCCTTATTCGGAATATGATCAAAGTTTGCGGAAGTAGACGTATTGGGGGGACTTGGCTATTGACAATATAACATTTACATTTAATTCTGCGCAAATTAACGAAATTACTTGAATCAAATTAGCTCATTTTGCTGAATGAGATTCAAAGATACATGTCAGTAAACCAATTCGATCTTCCAGACATGTAAAACTTCGAACAGACTAGAAAATACCTTGTTCTACTTGCGCATAAAGTTAGCCGACGCAATTTATTTCTGTAACCTTAACGAAACTTCGAGCACTTTTTTCGCGCTTAATGTTTTTTTTTTTTCACATAACACTACATAGAAATATAAAATTATACATTCTGGGAATAAAACTTAAATTGACATAAATATTAATTTACCTCTGGTTCCAGTTTTATCATAATACTTGCATCTGCTGAGGGGAAGAATTTCGAGGTTGCACAGGAAGCTCGTACAGTGCCTGTGGCGATCCATTCTTGCGCATGCGCATATTTAGTTTTGTTTTATGACCCTGCTTGCTGATATTCCAGAAAGCAGGTTATGCGATTTACCTGGGTAAGTTTACTCAAAGTTAACGGATAACTTCAAGTTTCGGTTCCAAAAACGGAGGTAACTTTCATGGTATGTAAGCTGCGCAGCTTACTCTCTGAACATAACCTGGTCCGGAGCAGGTTATTTTCCAGGGTTAGTTTGTTTCAGTAGCGGGACCTTTTGAAGAGGATCCAATGGACGAGGAATCACTGATTATACAAAATCGTTTTCACAACCAGATTAATATTTGTAATATTTGGTGTGTTACCGTTTTTCGCGAGAATCGTAAATGTAACATTTTGAAACCTTACATCGCCAACATGACACTTCGTGGATCAGCGCTTAACACCGAGCATATTTTATGCAATTTATTTTTTGCCACAGGGAGTTTTCTGTATACAATGTGGGTGATGCACAGCATGTGGAAAAGGCAACGGTGTGCAGTTCCCTGGCCATAAACCATGATGAACCATTGATGAAGATGGCAAGAGGAACCCCAGTGAACCAGATTGCAGGGTGTTACAAGATGTGATCTGCCCACATAATTTCTAATTAAATGACTAATGCACAAACTGAGCAGTTGAGGTTCATTGTTGCTTTATTTTCTGTAACTGAAAAAGGCATTTTAATTAATTGCTTCACCATTCAACAATAATTGACTGAATAATAATAATCAGTAGGCAAATACTTTGTCCACCTTTAGTCAGTGCTTCAGCAATTCAATATCAAGCCTGGCCTTTTTTATGTTCACCTTTTTTCCTACATTTGAAGTTGTAGAAGGTGCATCTCCATGTCACGTTTTCTAATTTGCCTTTGAAGATGGACCTTATTCAGCTCTTTTGCAGGAAGACAGAATAATAATAATTCAATATAATTGATATTATAAATGTCTAATACATACACAGACCACATATTTTTAATCAGGACAACTGCAAACTATTTTTTACACTGCCAAGATTCTGTGTGGAGGTAGATTGACCCCCACTCTGTACAGCAATTGCCATAATCTAAGGGGACAATGACAAAGTTTTAATAATCACAAAAAAAGGAATGCATTATACTGGCATAATGTTGGCTTGACGTTGCACGTTCGATATTCGCAGATATTTACAAATTATTGGACCGTCTCTAAAGTTACATACAACATTGCTATACACGTTTCTAACCTCAATAGCATTTGAAGCAAATGACCTACAGCCACAAAACCAACTGTGTAGTATTCATGAAGGTGTCAGCTATAACGCACACCTTTTAGATTTTTGATATTTATTAAAATAAACTGTGAAATCATATGTAAAAATCGCCAGGTATTTTCCTACCGAATGGGCTCATACACAAAATATATCATAATTTAAAGCTCAATAGCATTTGAAGGGAATGACTTACAGTCACAAAACCAAGTCTTCATGTAGGTGTCATCTATGATGCACACCTTTTAGATTTTTGATATTTAACAAGGTTAACTATCAAATCATGTGTAAAATTTACGATGTACAACCCCAATTCCAAAAAAGTTGGGACACTGTAAAATGTAAATAAAAATAGAATGCAATGATTTGCAAATCTCAAACCCATATGTTATTCACAATAGAACATGAGGAAATGTACCATTTTCAGAAAATGTTTTGGTAATTTTGAATTTGATGGCCACAACACTTCTCAAAAAAGTAAAAAAAAAAAAAAAAAACCAAAAGGCTGGAAAAGTAAGTGTTGCTAAAAAGAAACAGCTGGAGGAACATTTTGCAACTAGTTAGGTTAATTGGCAACAGGTATCTTAGAGAAGCAGAAGTCTCTCAGAATTAAAGACGGGCAGAGGTTCACCAGTCTGCGAAAAACTGCATCTACAAATTGTGGAGCAATTTCAGAGTAATGTGTATGTTAGGTGTACCTTATAGCTGACACTTAGATGAACACTTTACAGTTGGTTTTGTGACTGTAAGTCATTCCCTTCAAATGCTATTGAGCCTTAAATTATGGTATATTTTGTGTATGAGTCCATACGGTATAAAAACAGCACAATGTTTAGATATGATTTGACAGTTTATTTGAATAAATATCAAACATCTAAAAGGTGTTCATTGTAGCTGACACCTAGATGAACACTTTACAGTTGGTTTTATGACTGTAACTCATTTCTTTCAAATGATATTGAGGTTAGAATCATGTATAGCAATGTCATATGTAATTTTAGAGACGGTCCCTTAATTTGCAAACATTGAACATCCAACTTTATACCAGTTCAAAGTTACAGTTTTTAATTCTAAATGAAACTGTATGCAATCAGGATAGTAAAAAGAATAACATGTAAAGACTATAGTAACATTTTGAGTGTTGTGAAATGATCATTCATTATTAAATAATCTGATTTTATATATTGATGTTCGTTAGGTTAGTGTGAACTTGCTTTTACAGTAGTAAATACATTTCAAAACGTATTTACTGACAACCACTATGTTGAAACAATGTGGTTTGAACAAGATATACAACATCAGATATTTAGAGACCTTTTTGTTTAAAGTGGAAATATATTGTTTGTACATTGAAATACTGTACATCTATTCTTCCCTACAGTTTATTTGCAAACAGGAACTAGTATTTATTAGTGCCCAGGCTGAAATAATACATATGTCAGAGGATCTCATGGTAGCCCTTACAAATCTAAGCAACCTCATACAGCATCTGAGGGATATGGAGGCATGTTTAACAATGAAGCTGGAACCAGGACATGGACATAGACATGGATGTCCACGAATTTAAATTTCAACAACCAATCTTACCCATCTAATAGAACTTGGGCTGCCAGTCAAGTTTGCTTCAAATTTACTTGGTGTGTCTCGTGCAACGCTGTTCAGGAGGATGACTGAAAACAAGTTATCTGTGAGAGCTTTGTACAGCACATGTACAGATGAAGAACTTGATGCCCCTGTCATGGAGTTTAAGAACTCCATGCCAGATGCAGGATATCGTATGGTTTGATGGGCTCTACTGGCACAGGGGCAATGCGTACAGTGGGATAGCGTGTGTGCATCCATGCATCATGTGGGCAGTGTCGGTGTTCTCTCCAGGATGACCAACCTGAGATGTACTGCTTGGAGAAAATATAGTGTTCCTTTACATGGTGCACATAGACACCAACTGTAAACTCATCAGGTATGTCTGCAAACCATCCCTAACAACTCAAAACTTAGTATTAATTAACAGTGCTAAAATAACACAACTATAAATAGTCATTATTAATGTTCTGATTTTTCATGTTCTGGTTCTCAACCATCTATTTTGTTTGCCATCTGACTTGGCCTCTATGACGTTATAGTGAAAATTTGACACTTCTAAAATAGCCACATGCTGTATCCATGTACCATGTGTACCATGCACCAAAGGTGTGAAGTCTGTATGTTTTTATTTCTTGATCCTATGGCAGCCCATAGAACCGTATTGTAAAAAGTTGTGAAATGTGGCACACCAATAGACTATGGAAAATTACCATTAAAACCAGTAGATGGCAGCAGAGGACCACTCATTGGCTGACTCACTAATATAGTTCTTTTCACAGGTTTTGTTTTTAGATTCATATTTAGACATTATAAAATTACTATTATAACATTCAAAATGACATTTTGTCAGCGTTTACCATTTCATTTGTACTGAAGTATCAGTTTTTACAATTATTCCATGTTATAAATAATGAGAAAACTGAAAATGGTATTATAAAGACACTTCAGGTAAGCATTTTGCTGTCTATCATTTATTTAAAATATCTATATCTACAATAAAATGTGTGTGCATTTGTGTGTGTGTAAGCATGTTTGGTGTGTATTAAGTATTATAGTTTAACCCTTTCATTTCTGTGTGTTTGTTTGTGTATTCTCCATCATGGATGTGTTCTGGTGTCAGCCATACATTTCAGGTTGGCCTAGACCCCAACAGAATAGAAGTGATAAAGGTCTTAAAGGGCTTGAACACTGATAATTTTTGCTTGCAGCTATGTTTTTATTTGTACCTGTACTTTCATCTGTTGATACAGAAACAATCTCTCTCTACTACTATATATCCTCAGCTGTGTATATTAAAATATATTCTACAGATTATGTACCTAAAGGTTTCAGACAACAACCGCTTGGACACCCATTTGGCCTTTTTCAGAGAGGCAGTGAATACACACAGGTTTTCACAGAGGTATTAATATTATTTGCAAAAAAAAAATCTATTTGATCACATACTTCTTCTGTACTTTTCTGCATAACCTACTAAAGTTATCCATAAAGTATTATTTAGATAACAGAGTTAATTGTGTGTAATTGCAACCCAGCAAAATGTGTGATGTTTTTGTTGCAGGGTGAGAGGTGATCATGGTGAAAATGTGGGAATTGCAGAACTAATGTTTTCAGTTCGTGGCACTGATGACAACAGCTTCATCCAGCTTCATCTACACATTAGTGGTGGTTGAGGAGATCTCCAACCCCCCCCCCCCCCCCCCCCCACTTACTATGTAAAATGCTTTGAGTGTTTAGAAAAGCGCTATATAAATGTAACTGTAAAAAATTGCTGATAAAAGTGTTCACAATTAGAGGTAATTTCACTTTTATGTTGGTGCTTTGACAGCTTTAAAGGTGCGTTCAGTAAAGGCCTGTTCACACCAAGACTATTTGAGTGAAAAAACAATCATCCCAGGTATTTGATCAAAATTCAGTTCCTGGACTTCCGGCTGAGCATGTGAGTGAGAAGACGTGTGGAGTGAGCTCCCTAGCATTTTATCTTTTAATTGTGGTTTTCAGGCAACCTGAATCTTTTCTAAAACATTTGGTGCCTTCTTTTTCAATTACTCTGTTTACAATTATAACCAGAAAGGAGTTATGGCTTCTGAAAGACTACGGAAACCTAAGTCTTCACAGAGCATGACAGTGAGTCATGGCGATAAGCTACTGTTTGACCTGGAAAACCTCTGCACCACTTTGATCGCAGAGCTAACATCTACCATCACAGTACAGGTGAAAGCAGCTATTGACTCAGCTCTGGCCCCAGTTGTTGCGTCTTTTGAGAGTTTTAAATTGGGCATTAAATCACAAGGGCGACGTATTGATGAGCTTGAACAGCATCTGAACGATTACAGTGATCGAATTGTAGCACTGGAACAGACGGTGCTAAAGCTAAATTTGGCTAACAAACAACTCACCAATAAAGCGGAGGACCTGGAGTCCCGTTCACTGCGCTGTAATCTCCGGGTCATTGGTATTCCGGAACGAGAAGAAGGGTAACGTTTATGTCAAAATTTTTTCAGGAGGTCCTCGGATCGGGAATCTTTCCAACCGCACCAATACTGGATAGAGCACACCGTACTGGCCCTGTGCCCTCGGAGGAGCGAGAGAATCAAAGGCCCAGAGTGATGATTGTGCGGTTTCACTACTTTCACGACAGAGAAAAAGTTGTTCGACGCAGAAATTGGAATCAACTTTTCCATCAGGGCTGTAAGGTGTTCATCTTTCCTGACTTCAACTCCAGCGTCGCTAAGAGGAGGGCGGCCTTCGCTACAGTGAGAAACAGCTTGCGTGAGGGAAATGTGCGGTTTTCTCTCAGATACCCTGCTCGCCTTCGGATAGACCTCGGTGATGAGAGGCTTCAATTCGTCTGCCCCCAAAAAGCGGAACTGTGGTTTGATGAACGGTATCCTCCATCTTAAGCTGCCTACATGACAGTTAACCAATTTATTAATACCTTTAATGTGACTGTAAAACTACACAGGTGTGGGCAACCATATCAGTTTCCATGTAAATCTATAAGTTGCCTGAGATACATGGTAATAGTGGTACCTTTTATGCTCGGGAGTAACTTCACACAACAAGAATAGGTATGGTTTACAAGTATCGGATGTTCCAGTGTTGTAGGGTTCTGCCTCCATTGTTTGGGAATGGAGAGAAGTTAACTGATATTCAGAGTAGGATGGGGGAAGGTGGGATGGGAGGCGGGGAGGGATGCTGTGTTCTTGTTGTTGTTTTTTTCCTGTTATTTTTTTCTCTTTTTTTTCCTATTGATATCAACCTCTGTACTTCGTTCTGTATTAACCTAAATTGATGGAAAATACTGAAGCTCGATCAGATTCCTAAGTTGGAATGTGAAAGGTCTGAATTGTCCCATTAAAAGATCCAAGGCTTTGACACATTTAAAACTACAAACACCTGACGTTGCATTTCTTCAGGAAACCCATCTCCGTCTCAGGGATCAACGCAGACTCCAAGCTCACTGGACATCGCATAAGTCCAAGGGATTTTCTATTCTGATAAGTAAGACTGTGCCCTTTTCTTTTGATAAAGTTATTTCTGATGTAAATGTGATTACATGTGATTAAATGTGAATGAGTATGTGATTGTGGAAGGGAAAATTTCACAAATGGCAGTAGTTTTGGTGAATGTATATGCCCCGAATTTTGATAACGCTCCTTTTGCTCAGAAATTGTTGTCAAAAATTCCTGCTTTGAACACACATCTCTTGATATTTGGGGGAGATTTAAACTGTGTTATTGACCCAGTTTTGGACAAATCTTGCGCTGTTACAAAGGCTCCCTCTGCAATGGCAAAGGTATTCTCTGAGTTTATGGTCCAGAATGGTTACATTGATCCATGGAGGCATTTTAATCCCACAGTGAGAAAATATTCTTTTTTTTTCTCACGTACATAAATCTTTTTCTCGCATTGATTACTTTTTTATTAATAACTCTTTAATTTCTCGGGTTGTAAATTCTGAAAATCTACCAATTGTTATTTCAGACCATGCTCCTTTAAGTCTTGACACTGTTCTACTTTCGCATCACGCCTTTTGCCCACCATGGAGGCTTAATTCTCTACTTTTATCCAATTCAGCATTTTGCAAGTATATTTCTACTTCAATAGATGATTTTCTTCTTACTAATCAAACTCATTCAATCTCTTACTCTTTACTTTAGGAAACTCTAAAGGCCTTCTTAAGGGGACAGATAATCTCTTATTCTGCTCATGCCAATAAGAAACGTAAGGATAGGAAAAAAGAGATATCTGATAATATTCAAGCTATTGATGACCAATATACTCTCAACCTGACCCCTGAGCTGCATAATCAAAGGCTTAATTTGCAGGCAGAGTTCGATTTGTTATTGACAGGTGAGTCAGAGAGGCTTTTGTTACATACGTGTGGCAATTATTATGAATATAAGGAATATAAGGTTGGTTGGTCGGCTTCGCGCTCTATTACTCAAATTATGCAGTCCAGTGGTACATTAACCTCGGATCCTGTAGAAATTAATTCAACTTTTAAAAGTTTTTACTCATCTTTATACACAGCTGGAGCTCCTGACAATTCAGGTAACATGGATCATTTTCTTAGAAATATTGATTTTCCCAAAGTTTACACTCCATTGTCATCTGACAACCCCATCACCTTATATATATATATATATATATATCACACACACACACACACACACAGTATCTCACAAAAGTGAGTACACCCCTCACATTTTTGTAAATATTTGATTATATCTTTTCATGTGACCACACTGAAGAAATGACACTTTGCTACAATGTAAAGTAGTGAATGTACAGCTTATGTAACAGTGTAAATTTGCTGTCCCCTCAAAATAACTCAACACACAGCCATTAATGTCTAAACCGCTGGCAACAAAAGTGAGTACACCCCTAAGTGAAAATGTCCAAATTGGGCCCAAAGTGTCAATATTTTGTGTGGTCACCATTATTTTCCAGCACTGCCTTGACCCTCTTGGGCATGGAGTTCACCAAAGATTCACAGGTTGCCAATGGAGTCCTCTTCCACTCCTCCATGACAACATCACAGATGTCGACTCCACTTTCTGTTTGAGGATGCCCCACAGATGCTCAATAGGGTTTAGGTCTGGAGACATGCTTGGCCAGTCCATCACCTTCACCTTCAGCTTGGTGACCATGCAAGGCAGTGGTCGTCTTGGAGGTGTGTTTGTGGTAGTTATCATGCTGGAATACTGCCCTGTGGCCATGCTCTGCTTCAGTATGTCCCAGTACATGTTGGCATTCATGGTTTCCTCAATGAACTGTAGCTCCCCAGTGCTGACAGCACTCATGCAGCCCCAGACCATGACACTCCCACCACTATACTTGACTGTAGGCAAGACACATTTGTCTTTGTACTCCTCACCTGGTTGCCGCCACACACACCTGACACCATCTGAACCAAATAAGTTTATCTTGGTCTCATCAGACCACAGGACATGGTTCCAGTAATCCATGTCCTTAGTCTGCTTGTCTTCAGCAAACTGTTTGCGGGCTTTCTTGTGCATCATCTTTAGAAGAGGCTTCCTTCTGGACGACAGCGATGCAGACCAATTTGATGCAGTGTGCGGCGTATGGTCTGAGCACTGACAGGCTGACCCCCCACCGCTTCAACCTCTGCAGCAATGCTGGCAGCACTCATATGTCTATTTCGAAAAGATAACCTCTGGATATGACGCTGAACACGTGCGCTCAACTTCTTTGGTCGACCATGGCGAGGCCTGTTCTGAGTGGAACCTGTCCTGTTAAATCGCTGTATGGTCTTGGCCACCGTGCTGCAGCTCAGTGTCAGGGTCTTGTCAATCTTCTTATAGCTTAGGCCATCTTTATGTAGAGCAACAATTCTTTTTTTCAGATCCTCAGAGAGTTCTTTGCCATGAGGTGCCATGTTGAACTTCCAGTGACCAGTAGGAGGAGTGTGAGAGCGATGACACCAGATTTAACACACCTGCTCCCCATTCACACCTGAGACCTTGTAAGACTAACAAGTCACATGACACCGGGGAGGGAAAATGGCTAATTGGACATTTTCACTTAGGGGTGTACTCACTTTTGTTGCCAGTGGTTTAGACATTAATGGCTGTGTGT
Source organism: Ictalurus furcatus (assembly GCF_023375685.1). Taxonomy (NCBI): domain Eukaryota; kingdom Metazoa; phylum Chordata; class Actinopteri; order Siluriformes; family Ictaluridae; genus Ictalurus; species Ictalurus furcatus. Next base: position 9,452,763 of record NC_071270.1, read on the forward strand.
TGAGTTATTTTGAGGGGACAGCAAATTTACACTGTTACACAAGCTGTACACTCACTACTTTACATTGTAGCAAAGTGTCATTTCTTCAGTGTTGTCACATGAAAAGATATAATCAAATATTTACAAAATGTGAGGGGTGTACTCACTTTTGTGAGATACTGTATATAATATTCCTTGCCACAACAACTCCATTATATCAACATTCTTGTAGTCACTGTGGCATTTATTATAAAGCTCTCACCGTTCAGACACCAAAGATAACAGCAGCTCAACATTCATCTTGATACTTGCTTGCATCTTCTTTTTCGGCTGCTTCTTCATCAGCAAAACAGTTTTGTACTTGAGTGTCAAGTTATACTTTTATGTAACTTCAGCGGCTCCAGGTACATAAACAAAAGCATGGATCTCTTTGATCAGCCAGTTTTTGACGCAGTGTGTCAAAAAAAGAAAAAACTAACCCTTCAACGTTAAAAAAAAAAAATTGACTCTTTGATGCTTTGCGTTTTATAAGTGGGTGTGAACACTCCCATTTTTAACCACTGGGGTGTTAAACGGACCGGTGTGAATGGGCCTTAATGCTCTGTGAAAACGCATGTGAAAACGCATTCTGTGAAAACAAAAAAAGCACATGTACATAAGTATTCACAGCTTTTACTCAATACTTTGTTGAAGCACCTTTGGCACCAATTACAGCCTCAAGTCTTTTTCAGTATGATGCTACAAGCTTGGCACACCTATTTTGGGGCAGTTTCTCCCATTCTTCTTTGCAGGACCTCTCAAGCTCCATCAGGTTGGATGGGGAGCATTGGAGTACAGCCATTTTCAGATCTCTCCAGAGATGTTCATTCGGGTTCAAGTCTGGGCTCTGGCTGGACCACTCAAGGACATTCACAGAGTTGTCCTGTAGCCACTCCTTTGTTATCTTGGCTGTGTGCTTAGGGTCGTTGTCCCGTTGGAAGATGAACCTTCGCCCCAGTCTGAGGTCCAGAGCACTCTGGAGCAGGTTTTCATCAAGGATGTCTCTGTACATTGCTGCATTCCTCTTTCCCTCGATCCTGACTAGTCTCCCAGTACCTGCCGCTGAAAAACATCCCCACAGCATGATGCTGCCACCACCATGCTTCATTGTAGGGATGGTATTGGCCAGGTGATGAGTAGTGCCTGGTTTCCTCCAGACATGACGCTTGCCATTCAGGCCAAAGAGTTCAATGTTTGTTTCATCAGACCAGAGAATTTTGTTTCTCATGATCCGAGAGTCCTTCAGGTGCCTTTTGGCAAACTCCAGGTGGGCTGTGGCTTCCGTCTGGCCACTCTACCATACAGGCCTGATTGGTGGAGTGCTGCAGAGATGGTTGTTCTTCTGGAAGGTTCTCCTCTCTCCACAGAGACACTCTGTCAGAGTGACCATCAGGTTTTGGTCACCTCCCTGATTAAGGCCCTTCTCCCCCGATCGCTCACTTTGGCCGGGCGGCCAGCTCTAGAAACAGTCCTGCTGGTTCTGGATGATGGAGGCCACTGTGCTCATTGGGACCTTCAGTGCTGCAGAAATGTTTCTGTATCCTTCCCCAGATCTGTGCCTCGATACAATCCTGTCTCGGAGGTCTACAGACAATTCCTTCGACTTCATGGCTTGGTTTGTCCTCTGACATGCATTGTTAACTGTGGGACCTTATATAGACAGGTGTGTGCCTGTCCAAATCATGTCCAATCAACTGAATTTACCACAGGTGGACTCCAATGAAGTTGTAGAAACAAGGATGATCAGTGGAAACAGGATGTACCTGAGCTCAATTTTGAGTGTCAATGCAAAGGCTGTGAATGCTTATGTACATGTGCTTTTTTGTTTTTTATTTTTAATAAATTTGCAAAGATTTCAAACAAACTTCTTTCACATTGTCATTATGGGGTATTGTTTGTAGAATTTTGAGGGAAATAATGAATTTAATCCATTTTGGAATAAGGCTGTAACATAAGAAAATGTGGAAAAAGTGAAGCTGTGAATACTTTCTGGATGCAGCACTACTTGTGTATGTGTATGGTAGCACTACTTGTATTGTTCTCTACTTGATATATTGCTTTGCTTGTATTTCATCATTTGTAAGTCACTTTGGATAAAAGCATCTCCTAAATGAATAAATGCAATGTAAATGTAATGTCTTCCACTACACATCCAGGCCAGCTGGGATGTCTTTTGTGAGGCGTGGGACAACCATCCCATAAGGACAAAACACAATCTGACACCCAATCAGTTGTGGTAAGTGGGCCAGTTCCAAAATCCAGTTATGAATCCAGAGGTAAATCTGGCATCCGCATAAAATGAAGGCAAATGTTAAATAAGTAAAACAATTTTAACAAAAGTAAAATTATCTACTGTTTTTTTGTTTAGCTTTTTCAGAATGTAGCCATACCAAACACTGAATGGGAGGACAGTGGATACTCTGAGGACCCAAACCTTGGGGTGCATGTTCACAGATGATGAAATAGCATAATTTAAAGAAACCATTGACCCAATGCAGCATTCTTTTGGAGTAGAACTTTATCCTAGCACTGTCTAGTATTTTGAGAGATTAAGTTAATCTGTGCCAAATTCCATTTACGCTTTCTTGGCTTGTTGTACACCATGCTTAGTCTGTATGTGTGGAGCTTTCATTTTGCATATTAACATGTACAGTGATTATTCATGTTATTACTCGAAAGTAACAGTTCTTTATTTTAAAAAGCATACCAGAGTATTTATACCAACAGGTACCAAACATGTTTTCAACATTGGTATACTTTATATTATTTTTTTTATAACACGTGCATGTGGTATGTATATACTAACCGGTATTACTGCAAAAAGAAAAGTTCACCCAAAAAATGTCTTATTCATCCTCACAATTCAATTTCAAGTCAGTGGGAATCAAAATGAGGTGTTGAAACCGCCAGTCTTGATTAGTGGAAAACTGAACAGAGAGCCCAGAAAAGGCAAAGATCAGTCAATCTAGTAATTTCTTCTTCAGTGAGTTCTGTTTTCTTGAGCTGCATGAATAAGACAAATTGAAAATGCTTTCAAATGATCAAAAAATTATTCAGGGACATGTTTATACAAAAAGAAAAAAATCTCATACTGAAGTACTTCAATACATTGCAAGTACTCAACAAACTGAGTCGGGCAATCCTGCAGCATCAAAGCTGAAGCCGCAATGTCGGCCCTACCTCCAGTTAGGAGGATTACCACAAGTAACCCCAGTCCAGAAAGACAATTACCTCCATGTACAAAAGAATGACCTATTATTTGGCCAGCCATTTGTAATAGGTTGCTGTCACATAGTACAACAGATGCAGATGGGACATGGTGGTTTTTTCCCCCTCAAAAAAGATTGTGGCAATAGAACCTTAAGGAAAACATTAACCTTAGCATGAATCGTCTTTAGTAGTTCTTTAAAAGCCATAACAGTCTCTGCATTAGGTCCATTTTTACTGAACTCAATTTAATACACGCACACATTTAAAAGCTATTTTCCACCACTGGACTGAACCAATCTGAGTAAGATAAAGAAAGGAGCAGTTTCAGTTGCTTTTATGGTGTGTCTTTTTTTTTTCTTTTCAATAGAAATTGCACAAAACTTTACCGACGTGCACAATGACTCATGTTGGATCTGCCATCACGTGGGATCATATCAGTGGTTTTCTGTGCCATTGCACAACATCACTGCCACATCAGGCAATGCACAGAATGACTCTTGGTTAGTTCCCATTCTCCCATAGTCTGAATACTATATCTCACTATTCAGGCTGGTGCACCTTTAAATCAACCCATATCTGGCTGTAATCATACTGATAATCTGTGTTGGGATCTTTCTGGCACTTCCTGTAGCCCATTACCACAAGTATTATGGAGTACATCTCAGGTCTTAGGTGTACCCTGGCAAATAGGTGATATGTGCATCTGTGCCAATAGTACCAACTCTGTTCTAGTGTCAGGGTGATCTGTCTGTCAGACTTATGTAGACGTGCAACCCACTTCTCAGGGTTTAGCACCCAGATGTTCCATTAATAGTACTCAATTCCCTCTTAATGATAAGTGCCTATTCACCAAAGTGTGAATGCTATACTAATACTGTGTTATGGGTATGTGGTCAGAGAGCCTTTACAGAAATCCTGAGTGATTTCCTTTGGACGGGATGTTTGTTATCATGCTTTCGTGATCCCCAGTGTTTCTATTCATGTCACTGATACCTGGGCCCCTCCCTCATTTAGGATAACCAAACGTGGTGTCCCTAGAAAATTCATGGGGTACACATTAGCCAACCCGTGGACCACCCCTGGTGCCAGCATAGGGTGGTCTCTATTTTTAGGTGGTGGCACAACAGCTACTTTAAATAAGATCAATGGCTTAACCTATATGCTTCTCTCTTTGGCTAATGACACTGAGGAGGCACTAACCCTAATCAATAACGAACTGAAGGCCCTTCATGAGGTCGTGGTTAAGAATAGGTTGGTCCTAGACCTATTAACAGCCGAGCGGGGAGGTGTGTGACACGGAGAGAACGCCTGTTGTTTCTACATCCCAGAGAACTCACATAATATAACTAACATCATACAGCACATGAAACAGATCATAATGATTCCTCCCAAGGCAGATGATTCCTGGTTTTCCTGGTTCTCATCCCTGTGGGGAGGATGGGGTTACTGGAAATGGCACTCTGTCATGCCTGTCTGTCTGATCGTTCAATACTCAATACACTCAATACTATGTGCTGTGCAAAGAGACACGAGGGGTTTATATAGCAAATGTAATCAGAGGTGAAACACTGGACTGCTGAAACCAATGATGAGACACTTATGGGAGACAACCAATGACAAGACAGGGGCGGTGACAGGACAAAAACCATAACAAAAGCACATGTAGAAAGTAAACAAAATCACTGACATTGAAGACCGAAAAGCATGCAGCTCACGCACCTGGCTCGCGCATGAGCTTGCGCTTTGGTTTTCTGAGCACGCTGCAATATTGCAGCGCTGACTCAAGGGGAAAACGTGACACTATGTTTTTTGTATCATTAAACTAAGAAGCATTTTTCACTGATTTTCGTGTGTCTGTGTAAACTTCGTCCTGAATTCAGACTAGGGGAAATCAGTCAGAGCAGGGTTCAAATTCTGGTTCTGTGACTGGTATAGGACAAGAACTTAACGGTAAATTAATAAGTTGATGGTTTGTTCAGGTCACGGTCTGTGAAATATCATACAGTACTAGAAACTCCATCCACTCTGTTGAAAGCAAGGTTATAATCGTAAACGAAAACGAATGAAATAACGAAAACTAGGTGTAAAAAAACATTGTCGTTAACTGAAATCGAAGTAAAAACAAGGCAGACCAAAAAAAGGATAACTAACTAAAACTGTATTGTCTGTTTGCAAAACTAACTAAAATAAAAGAATTATAGAGTAAATGTCCTTAGTTTTTGTCTTTGTCAATGTCTTTCATAGACCAAATATCTTTCAGAGTTGACATTTCCGACTGGGAACCCAGAAATTACGACATCCCATGTCAAATTGAACACAGCATAGTCCATGCTCCTCGCCTGGCATCATGGCGGTACCGAAAGTCAGAAGAAAGCGGCAGAGTCCTATTTGGGATTACTTTGAATATGACTGTGTGTCAGATAAAAGCAAGTGCCTTGCAGTGGAATGTGGTGAAATATGTGGAAAATTTATTAAAGGGAAAAATCCCACGAATTTGAAAGTACATTTCAGAAGCGCACACAAAGAGGCTAACCTAGCTTACCTTATAAGGTAAAGAAGAACGCCAAGCCCCCCCCCCCCGAAACAGAAGCTAACCCCGGTACAGGGCTACGCAGCATGACGGAGACAACCGTAGGACAAAGAACACTACAGCAGTGCTTTCACCGGTGAACCGATAGCTGCTGGTTAATAAATACGCAGGAACACCACAAGCGGGAGGAAGCATTGGTTAATATGTTTATTGATACTGGGATGTCTACACAACTTTTTGATTGACTTAAAAAAGTTTGCCAGTTTACTCAAACCAAAGCACACCTGGAGCTGCAAAAGTCAACAGCCTTATTGGGGCTAAGATAGATACGGCAAAGCAGAAATTAAAAGAGATCATTAAGGATGCGAGGAAGCTGACCCTATGTGTAGATGGTTGGAGCAAGAGAGGATTAACAGCATCTTTCATGGGTGTGTCAGCTTATTTGTGCCCATATGTACATTTTATGTACTGGTGTTATTTTTTAATACATATTTCTAAAATTGTATGATGTTTTTGTTGAGTTTTCATTACACAATACTTTTTCTGGCCTTCACAAATAACCCATATTACAAAAGACTAAAACTAACAAAAAATAAACTAAAACTAAGCATTTTCAAAAAATAGAAACTAAACTAGCAAACCCGCTTTAAAAACTAATTAAAACTAAACTGAATTTGAATACATAAAGTGAAAACAAAATGAAAATAAAAACTAATGAAAAATGCAAAACTATAATAACCTTGGTTGAAAGCCATGATCATCCCTGTGTGTGTGTGTGTGTGTTTGTGTGTGTGTGTGTGTGTGTGTATTTATGTCTTATATTAGTTTCTGTGTAACAGAATAGTTTAATAAAATCTCACCTGTTCTTAAAGATACGCGTTTTATTGAATTGAACTGCCGATCTTGTTACTATACTCTTAATATAGTGTTTCACTATATTTAGGATATTATTGCTGGTGGCCATGGTGGTAATATCTAATGTATAATTAATAAATACACTAATTTCAACTTATCACTGGATGAATAGTTGATCAGAAACTATTCTGTTTAACTATTCTGATCAAATTCTAAACCCAGCGTTTGGGTAGAAAAAATAATCCAGCATTTTTTTAAGCGTATAATGGTGGAGAATGCAACAACTCAGTCTATACAGCTAATTTTCTCTACACGTCTAATTGAAAATGGCAGACACCCAAAATGGCTGACCAAAGAAAGTCATATCAGTTGACTCATTATGCCCACGAGAATCTAAACAGACCAGTGTCATGATTTTATGACACACTGTTAATAATTTATAAGTAAAAAGGTACTTTTTTCATATCTTGTAAACACTAGGTGCCACCATTCCGAAACTGTGCTGCTACCCTCAAGTCATAAAACATATATTATGTTTGGTCTGAATTTTCTAAAGCTTTACGGAGATATAGCCTCACATCATTGTTGGTGTACTCATCATCAAATTGGTTTGAGTGCTATTCGAAAATGGTTAGACTAATCAGCTTGAATTCCATAACTTTTTATTGGCATGGTCTGAAGATGATCGGATTTGATTTTGGTGAAAATCAGATGAAAGGTCTTGGAGGAGTTAGAAATCTTTTTCAAAAAATTCAAAATGGTGGACAGCAAGTTCAGCAGACCATGGCAATTGGTATCATTGTTCTTGGCATAACCCACTCTATCAATCTGTCAACCCCAGCATTATGGGGCATGCTCAAGCAATGGTTTGTGAATGGAGGGCGGAGCTGGAGAAGGTGAGTTGTAAGGAATGCACAACTGTGGGGACTTCTCTTAATGAATATTCTGTGTTGCAGTGAGACGGGGCAAGGATAAGAGGAAGAGAGACACGGGCTTCAAGAGAAAGAGAGAGCAACCAGCACGGAGTGCTGTGTGTGTGTGTGTGTGTGTGTGTGTGTGTGTGTGTGTAAGAGAAGCTTAAATACAAAAGTAAAATAAAGTGCCTTTTGAGTTGGGCCAAGCCTGTCTCTGGCTTCCCCTTTTCTGTCTGAACTTGGGGAGATTGCAACACTGGTGGTGAAACCCGGGATTTTGGAGAAAGATGCTGTCATGGATTCCTCACCGCTGGCTGAACTCATCACGTACCTTGCCAAGCTCCACCAGACCTAGCATCAAGCCCTCCTCCAGCTGCACTGAGAGGAAGAGCAGTGGATCAACGACCTGCTCAATGCCCAGGCAGCAGATCAGTAGGTGCTCCAGGGCCTTGTACATCAGGCTGGTATTCCAGCCCCGGCGGCTGTGGCCACACCTCATGTCGCCCTCGCCAAGATGGGACTGCAGGACGATTTGAAAGCCTTCTTGGAGCTGTATGAGCGCCTCGCGGTGGTGTCGGGCTGGCCCAAGGGTCAGTGGACAGCCTGCCTTTTGCCATTCCTTACAGACAAAGCCCAACTCGTCAGCACTTCCATTCACTGACCTTCTGTGAGCTCGCCCCCTTGTTTGCATTCGCACAGAAGCTCTGGGACACCTGCTGGAGGTGGTTGCTGGCTGAGGGACGCAACGCCAGGGATGTGATCGACCTCGTGGTACTAGAGCATTTTGTCACCCGATTCCAGAAGGGATGGCAGAGTGGGTCCATTGCCACCATTTGCGTTGCTCAACAAGGTGGTCCAGTTGGCAGAGGACCCCTTGGTGGTGTATCTGGGGGCAGGCAAGCCCCTCCCTTCCTCTTCTCTCTCTCTCACTCTCATGTCTCTCCCTGTGCTTCCCATCTTTTCCCTGTCCCTGCTCCACAGAGACGGGCCAATTCCCCCAAAACCAGTTCCCGAAACCATACTTTCCCTCCCCCTCCCTGCTCCCCTGTTTCTGGCTCCTCTCTTCTGCAGGTGGGTAAATCCAAGGTTGCAGGTGTGGGAGTAATGCCTGGGCTGGGGTGCTGGCGTTGTGAGGAGTCTGGGCATTTCCAAGACCATGTGATGGAGATGGGAGCATTAGTCCAGATACCAGATGCACCACAGTCCTAAATTTGACGCATACCCTCGCATTGACAAACTGCACAATCAGTTAGTTGTGGCTTGCTTTTATTTGACACTGGATTTGATGAAGGGATATTGGCAGATCCCCTTGACACCAATATCTCATGAAAAAACTGCCTTTTCCACTCTGTTTTGCTTACAACAATTTGTGACACTTCCTTTTGGGCTGTTCAGGGGCCCCTGCAACTCATGGACAGACGCACATGCTGCATATGCCACTGACTATTTAGGTGACATTATTATCTACAGTAATGATTGGCAGTGGCATATGCAGCACCTGAGAGCTGTTCTGAGATCGCTGAGGCGGGCAGGGCTCACGGCAAACCTAAAAAAGTGTGTGATTGGCCAGGTGGAAGTATGGTATCTGGGCTTCCACTTGGGCAATGGGCAGGTGTGTACCCAAATTGATAAGACAGCAGCGATTGCAGCCTGTCTGAGATCCAAGACCAAAAAGGAGGTGAAACAGTTTCTGGGGCTGGCTGGCTGTAGATTTGTTCCTAATTATTCGGACATCACCAGCCCACTGATTGATCACACTAAAAAGGGAGCAACAGATCTGGTCCAGTGGACAGAGCCGTGCCAGCAGACTTTCCCTCAGGTAAAAGCTTTGTAGCAGACCACTCTTACATTCTCCTGACTTTTCACTCCCTTTTTATTTATTTATTTTAAAAATGGACAGTGTACATTAATCAACATTTATAAATGTAAATATAATCAAGTTAGCCTGAAGGCTAATTTTCATTGGTAATCCCTTTGCCAGATTAGGGATAAAACAATTCTAATAACACAACCAGAAATTATACACTGTAAAATACAGTTAAACAACACATATGTTATACAATAAGTTTTACAAAAAAAAAAAGATAAAAGCACTATTTGGACAGGACTAGTTTTCCAGGGGGACGTTTCACAGACATACTTCGTGATTTTAATTCAATTCAATTCAATTCAATTTTATTTGTATAGCGCTTTTTACAATAGACATTGTCTCAAAGCAGCTTTACAGAAATATCAACACGGTAAATTTAATTGCGTCCGAATCTGCCAAGTCTGTGTTTTTCTCACACAACCTACTTACTGTTTTTCGGCTAACCTGGTGATCCTCTGAGAAATCTAATCCAGTCCCAATGTAAATGTCTCTGTTTGCCGATTATATATTTTTTCACAACGCTTTTCCTTGTATGTTTTGGCCTACGTGAACTACCGTAGAAGTTCTTATGCACATGTTTTCTGCTTGCAGGCTTGCTGCGTGCAATTCAGTGTGGATGTAAATGTTTTTGCAACCCGGTGGGGAAAAATAAATAAATAAAATCAACAAGAAGAGCCAAATCACATAAATTGTTAAGATTGGACACTGTAATATCAGTGTCAGGTGATTACTCACCTTCATTTCTGCATTCAATTATATAATGTTTTAATTAAATAAGTAATCTTTATTTCAGTGGGTTTGTTATAAGCAGCCAATTCTATAAAATCATGTGAAGTTTATTTTAGTAAGTTTTTTTAATAACTAATTTTAATAAATTAAAATTTAAATCAATAAATTAATAAATGTAACTTTTTAAATGTAAAAATACTTACGCACACAATGCACATGTTCAGAGCATGTGATCTTCTGCAATGCCCAGATGTACAAAATAGACACTCCCACCTCTGTAATTAACACGGAGATGTTAGTCCCGTCTGAATCAGTACATGGAATCACACGCTGGGTGATAAGAATTGTAACGCAAACTATGATTAGAAAACTAGTCACGTCTGAATAGTGTTATAGATAAAGTACTGATATGGGTTGAAAAAAATATATTTTTAATTGTTTATAATAATAATAATAATAATAATAATAATAATAATAATAAAAGGAGCAACATCCGTGTTGATATTTAAGATTATACTTAAATGAGTTCAACACTGAAGGAATGACACTTTGCTACAATGTAAAGTAGTGAGTGTACAGCTTGTGTAACAGTGTAAATTTGTTGTCCCCTCAAAATAACTCAACACATAGCCATTAATGTCTAAACCACTGGCAACAAAAGTGAGTACACCCCTAAGTGAAAGTGTCCAAATTGGGCCCAAAGTGTCAATATTTTGTGTGGCCACCATTATTTTCGAGCACTGCCTTGACCCTCTTGGGCATGGAGTTCACCAGAGCTTCACAGGTTGCCACTGGAGTCCTCTTCCACTTCTCCATGACGACATCACGGAGTTGGTGGATGTTAGAGACCTTGTGCTCCTCCACCTTCCATTTGAGGATGCCCCACAGATGCTCAATGGGGTTTAGGTCTAGTGAGACTTGCTTGACCAGTCCATCACCTTCACCCTCAGCTTCTTTAGCAAGGCAGTGGTCGTCTTGGAGGTCGTTATCATGCTGGAATACTGCCCTGCGGCCCAGTCTCCGAAGGGAGGGGATCATGCTCTGCTTCAGTATGTCACAATACATGTTGGCATTCATGGTTCCCTCAATGGACTGTAGCTCCCCAGTGAAGGCAGCACTGATGCAGCCCCAGACCATGACACTTCCACCACCATGTTGACTGTAGGCATCTTGCAGACACTTGTCTTTGTACTCCTCACCTGGTTGCCGCCACACACGCTTGCACCATCTGAACCAAATAAGTTTATCTCGGTCTCATCAGACCACAGGACATGGTTCCAGTAATCCATGTCCTTAGTCTGCTTGTCTTCAGCAAACTGGTTGTGGGCTTTCTTGTGCATCACCTTTAGAAGAGGCTTCCTTCTGGGATGACAGCCATGCAGACCAATTTGATGCAGTGTGCGGCGTATGGTCTGAGCACTGACAGGCTGACCCCCCACCCCTTCAACCTCTACAGCAATGCTGGCAGCACTCATACGTATATTTCCCAAAGACAACCTCTGGATATGACGCTGAGTACGTGCGCTCAACTTCTTTGGTCGACCATGGCAAGGCCTGTTCTGAGTCGAACCTGTCCTGTTAAACCGCTGTATGGTCTTGGCCACCATGCTGCAGCTCAGTGTCAGGGTCTTGGCAGTCTTCTTATAGCCTAGGCCATCTTTATGTAGAGCAACAATTCTTTTTTTCAGATCCTCAGAGAGTTCTTTGCCATGAGGTGCCATGTTGAACTTCCAGTGACCAGTATGAGGGAGTGTGAGAGCGATGACACCAAATTTAAACCACCTGCTCCCCATTCACACCTGAGACCTTGTAACACTAACAAGTCACATGACACCGGGGAGGGAAAATGGCTAATTGGGCCCAATTTGGACATTTTCACTTAAAGGTGTACTCACTTTTGTTGCCAGCGGTTTAGACTTTAATGGCTGTGTGTTGAGTTATTTTGAGGGGACAGCAAATTTACACATTTTTAGGAAGTAAAATTTGGCAAATAATTTCACAGCATTTTCTTGACTGTGCGTATTGTATTTTCAAATGAAAATATTTCAGTTAACCTTTGGTATTTGTTTGCTTTTTTAAAATAATTTAATGAATTTAAAGTTTAATTAATTTATCTTAATTAAATATTAAATTAAATATAGTATATATTAAATATAGTAAGTTGAATAATTGGACAGAGCAATTGATATTACAAATGAGTTAAATCAACTTGGAATTTAGTGCATTGAACTTAAAAATAATTGTTGGAAGGGCTGGAATGTTTAAGTTAAGTTCACTTAAGTAATAAGTTCACTTAAGTAATAATTTTTTTTAAGGCAACCACTTTCCTCAAATTTTTAAGTACAATCAACTTATACGGGTTTACAGTGTAGGGAATCTCCCTTGGCTAAATTACATATTAATAATGTGTTAGTGGGTTAACTATTAAGGAATTGATTTCTTTCAGCAAAAGTGTGTCTATACCATAGATATCCTTAGCCCTTGAAGACTTAAGAGACATGATTATTTTTTCAACCTTTATCTTAGTTACTGGTCTTAATACCAGCGTTATCTCATTAGCATTGATTGTATATACACCTGAGCTGTGGCTCAGGTGGTAGAGCGGGTTGTCCACTAATCGTAGGTGGTTCGATTCCTGGCCCACATGACTCCACATGCCGAAGTGGCAAGACACATGAACCCCAAGTTGCTCTTGATGGCAAGCTAGCGCCTTGCATGGCAGCTCTGCTATCATTAGTGTGTGTGTGTGTGTGTGCATGTGTGTGTGTGTGTGTGTGTGTGTGTGTGTGTGTGTGTGTGTGTGAATGAGAATTTAAAGCAATTTGGAACGGCTAAGGTTAAAAAAAAAACGCTATAAATGGGGCTGCAGACCATTTACCATTTTCCCTACAAGCAGCAGGGAAATTTTGCAGTAATTTTTCAGTTGTACCATCCTCTATGAACAAAATTTGACGAAACTTGGTCTGCATCCTCAGAATGTTCTGTTGTCTATGTGTATCAAGTTTTAAGATATAGATCAATTTTAAAAAATGGGTGTCACCTGACCAATTAATTTTTTTTGATAACTTTTTGTCACGAGGGTCTGGGGATGATGCATGCCAAGTTTCATGCGAATTGGATGAAAGGCTTAGGACAAGTTAAAAAAGTGGGTTTTTCAAAAAAGTAGAATGGCGAGTAAACTTTATAGATAAATATATAAATGAGATTTAAACTTGCTAGCTTAAAGCAAGGATTCAAAAGAAACAAGAAATTTTATTCTATCCCATATGTTTGCAGAGTTATTAGCTAAAACATAAAGTTTTATGTGGCATATTTTCACAAAATTTAGGTAGAAATATTCATTTTCATAAGATGTACAAAGAGATCCATTTTCGTAAAGGTAGGCCTTTCAGATTTGACGTTATTAGCAGCTGAAATTTGATTGGCTGCTGGTGGCCATGGTTTATTTGATTAGGTTTATTGGTTTATGTATATTAGATGATATGTTAGGATGTCCACCAAAGAAGATGCCAATTTTCAACTTCATTGATCATACGGTTGCGAAGTTTTCAGTTGTAACCCCCCACCATGGACGAACTTTGACAAAACGTATCCTACGTCCTCAGAATTTCTTGTTCTCTACATGTATCAAGTTTTGTTATGTTTGGACATTGTGTTCAGCAAATATGATCAATTTCTAAAAATGAGCATCATCTGACTGATTAATTCACTAATATCTTCTTCAATACTTTGACTAATTCAAATTCTTTTGATAACTTTTTGTCATGAGGGTCTGTGGATCATGGCAAGTTTTGTGCAAATCAGATAAACGACCTAGAAGGAGTTTGAAAAAGCTGATTTTTCAAAAAATTCAAAATAGCATTAAAATTTTCATGGCAGAAATGAAATTGGAGATAGTTTGTTCGTCTTGAGCCAAGGATTCCATCCATCCAACCATCCATTTTCTATACTGCTTATGGTCACGGGGATCCTGGAGCCTATCCCAGGGAACATAGGGCACAAGGCAGGGTGCCAATCCATTGCAGGGCACAATCACTTACACATTCATATACCCATTCATACACTACGGAAACTTTGGACATCCAAGTATTCCAATTATATCAATTCATGTCTAGGTGGTGCTATAATGAACAAATTTGTAAAAAAAAAAAAAAAAATGTAAAAATTAAAATAAATAAATAAAATTAAGCTCAACAGTAAACCAAGATTCTTATTCCTATTGATTCCCTTGTAGGTGTCGATGTTGTGAATGTAATGAATTTTGTCCAATCATCACCAAATTTAGCATTCTGCATTCAGACCAGCCTGAAAAAATTGTTTCTCTGATTTTTGATAATGGAGGATGGTTTATCCATAATAGGCAAACGAATTTGATGGCAAAGATGCCAAACAGGATGACAGCATATCACAGAAATCTTGTGACATAACTTGGTAATGTTATGTCAAGATTCATGTTTGGATTCTTGTTTGGATTGATTCCCTTGAAGATGCAGAGTGTTGCTTATCTATCAAATTTGTCATTTGTAAAACAGGAAGTAAGCCCTTTTTTGAATTTTTATTTAAATTAACTTTTCATTGTACCATTTTAATTAGACATTACAGATCTTACTTGAGCTCCCACTGTTCATCACCTTATCTACATTGTAAGGAGCAATGTGGCCTCATTGCTAACAGATCGCTCCTGTTATAATAAACAACATAAGTCACACTGTATCACGCAAATACAGCATATAATGACAATAAATTTGAATTAACTAAACCTTTTAAGCAACTCACAGCAGTTTCCCTAACCCCTTTTAGACTGTGTAGCATTTTGGATATAAACATAAGTTTGTGCTTCTGAATCACTGTCTGTCCATGCTACACAAGCTCCACTTTGTGAAGTTTGATCTTCTTCGCTGTGTTTAATATAAAATGCACCCCTGCCTTAGAGGGCTTGGGTAGCACACTTTTTTGCCACTGTCACTCAGCGATTATGCCTCTGTCTGATGGTGACTGAGGTCATGTTGAGCATAAAAGGTAATGGTGACAAACAGTAAACTGAAGAAATTCATTTTAGTTGACTCTGGGTATGTGCTAAAGCTAGCAGCGTTGTATTATGTGCGTTTGACGTCATGTGCTATCACCTAGGAAACAGCTTATGTTTCCTGTTACTAAAAAATCGCTAGTGTACCATTTGAGAGGATACTACCCTTCTAAAATTCATACACTAGAGTGCATACTGCATAGTGTAAGTTTATAGTACGTCATTTGGGACCCAACTTTAATAATTACACTACAAAGCGTGTTTTCGGAACAGAAGTAATGTATTGAGTAAATGTGCCCATGTCGTGCGCAGACCAATTAATCAATGAGATTCGTTGACAACAGTTTTCATAATTGATTTTATCGATTAGTTGTTGCAGCTCTATAAATTAATAACATCTTTCTGTATGTATACTACAGTGCTGTGAAAAAGTGTTTGCCTGATTTCTTCTGTTTTTGTGTATATTTCATACTATATTGTCTCAGAAATTTAAATAAAATCTAAGATGAAACAAAGGCAACCTGATTAAACACAAAATACAGTTTTATACACGATAATGATATTTATGGATGCAAAAAAGTTATCCAATACCAACCGGGCCTGTGTGAAAATATATTTGCCCCCGTAGTTACTAATTCCCCAAATCTATGAAACTGCATTGATAATGGGGTTCAGCTGGACTAGACACAGCCACACCTCTAATTATTACCAGCCCTGTTCAATCAAATCAACACTTAATAGAACTTTTTCAACAGCATGAAATTGGATAAAAGGTATTACCTAGTAACACACTATGGCAAACCTTCCAAAAGTCCTCCAAGAGCACAACAACTACTCATCCAGCAAGTCACAAAAGAGCCAAAGACAGCATAAAGGAACTACAGGCCTCTCTTGCATCAATAAAGGTCACTGTTCATGACTCTACTATCATAAGAACACTGGGCAAAAATACATCCATGGAAGCGTGATGAGGCAAAACCATTAACCATTAAGGCTCTTCTGAATTTTGCCAAAACACACCTTGATGATCTGTAAACCTTTTGGAAGAATGTTCTGTGGATTGTTGAGTCAAAAGTGGAACTGTTTGGAAGACAGTGGTCCTGTTACATCTGGTGTAAACCAAACACAGAATTCCACAAAAAGAACATCATACCTATGGTCAAGCATGGTGGTGGAAGTGTGATGGTGTGGGGCTGCTTTGATGCTTCAAGGCCTGGGCAACTTGCATTAATTGAGGGAAACGTGAATTCTGCTCTCTACCAGAAAATCCTAAAGGAGAATGTCTGGTCTTCAGTCCATAAGTTGAAACTCAAGCACAACTGGATTATGCAACAAGACAATGATCCAAAGCATAACAGTAAGTCCTAGTCGTAGAAGTAAGTGAAAGACTGATCACCGGTTATTGGAAGCATTTGATTGCAGTTATTGCTGCTAAAGATGGCACAACCAGATTTTAAATTTAAGGGGACAATTAGTTTTTCACATTGGTGATAGGTTTTGTGTAACTTTTTTTGCTTCAATAAAAAATAATAATAATAACTGTATTGTGTGTTTACACAGGTTGCCTTTGTTTTATGTTGTATTTTGTTTGAAGATCTAAAACTATTTCGTATGAGATACACAAAACTGAAGAAATCAGGATGGGGCAAATACTTTTTTCATAATATCCAACAATTAATATTTTATCTAAAGATACAACCAAGTTTGAGGTGAACTGATCAGTAATAGTTTTAACAAAAAGCACTTTAGATGTAAGTAATATTTAACAGTCCTAGCTTCAGATCAAAGGCGCTGCCTATGCATTCAATATGATCAAATTTTATGTTAATTGGGTTACTAAAACAAACTTTCTAGAATATTTCTACATTTTTGTTTAGTTGGTTTTGCATGCTTGTCTGCTCCCTGGCCTTGGCTCTATTGTCACAGATTAACTAGGCCTATTCTGAGACTAGGAGCTATAGTGCAAGAACTGAGAGCACCACCTGCCAGAGTGGGATGGACTAACAGGCCAGCCTTGCCCTCAAAACTACTCCAATTATCTATAAAGCCCACATTTTTGCAGCACCACCTGGACATCCAGCAGTTCATCGACCATAACCTACTGTAAGCCTACATAACTACAATGCATTAGGATGGGGCCAGAGCATATTACTGCATCGGACATCACCTTCACTAATTTATACACCTCTACACTGTTACTCTTAGTAACCTGATGAAGGCGTATATCATTTACTCCTACATGAAATCTATCTTTGAAAACTATGCTTGCCTATGACCCTAAGATTACCTGCAATGTCCGGTGCCCTGGTTCCTGGTATACACCTTAGTGGTCTAGTTAATTTCACATGCTGAGAGATAGAGTCTCCTATAACCAGAGCTCTTTCAGGTTTCTCAGTGGGTGCTTCACTGAGGAGACCAAACCTGTTAGACACATGAGGCAGAGAGCAATGGTGCTTGTGTGGGTGAGCCACCGTGTTAACTTTGGCTTTGTAATTCTGCCACTGAATCATCACCCATTCACCTCGCTGTGAGGGTTCTAATGTTGGAGACAGTGGATTCCTGATCGGAAGGTTGTGAGTTCAAATCCCAACACTACCAACCTGCCACTGTTGGGCCCTTGAGCAAGGCACTTAACCCTCAACTGCTCAGTTGTATAAAATGAGATCAAATGTAAGTCGTTCTGGATAAGGGCTTCTGCCAAATATCATAAATGTCAATGTAAATCCTAACTCTTCCTAAGGTATCTAGAGTTTCCCCTACAGAAACTACATTGCTCTCACTCTCAGTAATACTCTCTAGAGACTGGATGCACAACTCTAAAACACAGTTCACACTGCACCAATAGACATCGACCAACGCAATCAATCATTTTTTAAAGTTAAAAGTTGGCCGTTGGATTTAGAATGTTGGGAAACGTGACTGTCATGTTCACACTGCCCCAGCAGACACCAACAAACTTTTTAATGGACAGTCAGACTGGTTTAAAAATGGATGATCATTTTACCACAATCAAAATGTACTATTACAAGTGTCTTTATGTGTCGTTCTTCACCTGAAAAGACAAAGAGTGAAACGAAAGAGGTTGTGGGGGGAAGCCTTGGTTGTTGCGATGGGAGAGACAGAGTGCTTACTTACATTTAACTGCAGACAAAATTTTTAAAACCAGAGGCATAACCTGTTTTTTTTTTTTTTTAGCCCCAAATAATTCTCCACTTGGAGCAGTTTGTCACTACGTAACTGAACGTAGTAAAAGAAGATGGCAGTGTTTTAATTTTGTATCTTCAGTGAACGGAGGCAAGACCAATCAGACAGTGTTTACAGGAAAATATGTGGAAATACTTGTGTCTTATTGGCTGACAGGTATCAAATCTGCCAAATATTAGCTCACGCAGTCAGTGTGAGGGAAAAACTAGACATACGCCAATTCTTTACCAGTAAAAGGGTTAAAACTGAAACACTAACATCCTCTCATGCTGAGCCAGGATAACAAGGTGTGTAAATGTCTATATGAGTTCCATGTTATGTGATCATGATATGAGCAGAGCATAAGACAGGTAACATAGCATGGCACTGTAGCAGCAAAACTCATCCAATGATAGCTTAGTAGACCTTGGCTAGCGACACCAAACTAGTCTAGCCTCATGGTTAGATAGCCAAAGAGTTTTACATTTTATTGGTCTTTTAGTCCTGCAAACAATGATAACACCAGTGGGAAGTTTAATGATAAAATCCAATTTTAACATTTTTGAAGCAACTAGCTGTCACGTATCTGAATGTAATGGAGGTTAGGATGGATGCAAGTGCAGATAAGAGTTTTATTAAAGAGAGGCTGGCAGACAAATCGAAAACATGAGACAATAGCATGGTCAAAAAACAGGCAGTGGGTCAGGTGATTGGCAAACAGGCACAAACTAGGCAAAACAGGAATCGAGAAACGTGGATGAGTACAGGATCAAAACTAGGACACAAAACACGATGAACAACGGCTTGGTATATGGGAAAACACACATAATACTTTGCGCTGTGCAAACAGACACGAGGGGTTTAAATGACAAACGTAATCAAGGGTGAACTCAAAACAGGTGAGACTAATGATGACACATATGGGAAACAACCAATGACAATACAGGGGCGGAGACAGGACATAAACCATAACAAATGCACATGTTGAAAGTAAACAAAGTCGGAGTCACTGAAAACTCAAAAGCGTGCGCTTGCTTTGAGCTCGTGCTTCAGGTTTCCGAGCACGCTGCATGCTACAGCGCTAGCTCGGGGGGAAATCCTGACACTAGCCCTCACATACAAAAATCAAATGCATGTAAACAGTCTATTTAGAAGTACGTGCGCCTAGCACCTACAGCACAGGCTTTCATTTCTATGGAGTTTGTAGGGACACTTGCCTCATCATTATGGCAACAGTTAGTGCCCAAGTCAGATTACATCCAAGTTTGTTGGAAAATCATACCACACTGATTAGACATTAAACGACCTGACAAGCAGCAATTGAACAAACGAAATGGCACAGATGCTGACAGGTTTAACATGCAGATCTGAAAAAACCCAACAAACATCTCTGTTGCCGTTGGTCGGCATCTGTTGGTGCAGTTTAAAGTGGGCTTAATGCTGCAATCTTCGCGATCAGGGAGATAACTAACATACATTTATCAGAAATAAAGCTATTACTAATGATGGAGTGTTATGTGTCATGGCACGTATTCTTATTTTTGTTTGTGTGTATAAAGTCTTTTGGACATTGCAGATTGTTCATTGGACAGTGTCATTGTCCATCACTGTTTTATCCAATCCCGGTTGCTGAGTGCTTTGACTTGTAGAATCCACCCAGAAAGAGCAACATGAAATGAGGAGAGCAATAAAAGAGAGAGACTAAAAAAAAGAGTGTGGTGTCAACACGGAAGAGTTTTGAGCGTATTGTATTGTGTGCAAGTGGAAACAAGAGGCTTTCTTTTTAGATGATGCGTTTTTAAGTGGACCTCTAGGTTAAATCAAATTAATATTATTAATATGATGAAGTGATTTCTGGATCAGGAAATGCCTGTATATATTCCTTCAGCTCCAGAGGCTCCAGAGGTTAGTGAAGGTGAGAAGAAGCTGCTGCAGTATTAGTGTCCATTTCTGTGTCTCCAGAGTCTGGTGAAAATGGTGAATGCTTGATTAGTTGATCATCAACTCAGTAAGATGCTAGACTGGTAAATTTTCAGTTGTTAGAAACTCTTGATTCTGATCATTTGTCTTTGGTTTGTCATTTACCTGACCTTCAGCATAAAGATATTGTGGTTTTAATCAGGGAATTTCCCTCCATATTCAGTACCCACACAGACATCAGTCATACAACCGGACATTAAAGTTTTAAGAGATATACCTTTAAAATAAACATCCCTATCATGTAAATTCAGCAAAATGTGAAATTATGTGTAAATAAGTTGAATATCTTTTAAAATATAGGTTAGCTGTTCCCAATTGTAATCCGTGGCACTCGCTGTATGTGTTAGTGCTAAAATCCAACGGTACTTTCAGACTTTGGACAGATTATAGAAAACTCAATACCATACCTGTGACTGATTTATTTCCTCTGCCACAAACTGATGATTGCATTGATTGGTAATGCTTGTTTTGTTACCAACTTGGATCTCCTCAAGGGATATTGGCAGGTTCTCCTGACACCAAGAGCTTCAGAGATGTCATGCTTTTGTACAGTACATAGCAATGCCTTTTGGGTTGAAAAATTCACCGGCTACCTTTCAGAGGCTTGTTAACACCGTTCTTGCTGATGTACCTAATTGCACGGCTTATTTCGATGATTTGTTCGTACACTCCTGTGATTGGTGCAGACATGTTGAGTCCCTTCAAGCTGTGTTTACTAAGTTAAAAGAGGCCAATTTGACATTGAACTTGGCAAAGTTTGAGTTGGCACAGACCACTGTAGTTTCTTGGGGTATGAGGGTTGGTCAAGGCATAGTTTGCCATAGTTTGAGGCTAAAGTTAAGGCCATTCTTGACTTTCCTATTCCCACAACATGATGGGAATTTTATATATATATATATATATATATATATATATATAGATAGATAGATAGATAGATAGATAGATAGATATATTTAAAAAAAATTGGCTATTACAGAGGGTTTCTCAAAAACTTTTCTATGGTTACTGAGCCTCTAACTACATTGCTGAGCCTTGCTACTACAATGGGGGAAATAAGTATTTGACAGGTCAACATTTTTTTTCAGTAAATATATTTCCTCTGAGGCTATTCATATGGAATTTTGACCAGAATTTGGTATTAACTCAAGAAATCTGCACATATGAAGAAATCCAATCACTGAAGTCCATAAATGAAGTTATGTGTAATAAAGGGGGAAAAGTACACAGGAAAAAGTATTGGACACTTTAACTGAAATTCATTTAATACTTAGTGGAGAAGTCTTTGTTTGAAATGACAGCTTCCTGTATGAAGAAATTTATCAGCCTCAGTATTCAAGTGTGATTTTGGCCCATTCTTCTAAACATATTGTCTTTAAATCTTGTTCGATTGGATTCAAGTCAGGTGATTGAATGGGCCATTCTAACGCCTTGTTTTTTTTCTCTGAAACCAATTAAGAGTTTCCTTTGCTGTATGATTTGGATTGTTGTCCTGCTGAAAGGTCCACCCACATCTCATCATCATCATCCTGGTGGATGGCAGCAGATTCTTCTCAAGAATCTCCCGGTAAAGGCTCCATTCATCGTTCCTTCAATTATATGAAGTCTGCCAGTACCATGTGATGAAAAACAGCCCAACACCATGATGCTTCCACCTCCAAACTTTACTGTTGGTATAGTGTTTTAAGGGTGATGTGCAGTGCCATTTCTTCTCCAAACATGGTATGTAATATGACAGCCAAAAAGTTACATTTTGCTCTCGTCCGACCAGACTACACTCTCCCAATATTTAATAGGCTTGTCCAAATGAGTTGTAGCAAACTTTAAACGAGCTTTGATATGCCTTTTCTTTAGTAATGGAGTCTTGTGGGTGAGTGTGAGCAGTGGAGTGCATTGCCTATTGTTTTCGCTGTGACTATGGTGCCTGCTGTCTCCAAGTGTTTCTGGAGCACTTTCCGAGTTGTCCTTGGCTCTTGGGCTTCTCTTCTGACTCCCTGGTCAGAAATCTTGTGAGTAGCTTCTTTGCGTGGCCGATTGATGACGGAGTGATGTTGCTTCCACTTGCGGATAATGGCCCCAATTGTGCTAACTGAGGATTCAGAAGTTTTGAAATATGTCTGAATCTGATTCAATCAATATATTTTGCAACAATAAGATTGGAAAGATCTTGGGACATCTCTTTACTTTTACCATCATGGGATGTTTCTTGTGTGAAACATTGGTAATGAAATGCCTGGCAACCATCAATTAGTTAGTAAACCATCAATTTACTAACCCAGCTGATATTAATTTGCACAGATAGGAGGTATAATTACTTACAGATTTCAGCTAGTTCCTGGCCTTACCTTGCCTTGGAGAATTGCTTTTTCCTAGCATGTTCAATACTTTTTTCCTGTGTTATTCCACTTTATTACACATAACTTTATTTATGGACTTTAATGTTGTGAATTCTTTATATCTCAAGATCTCCTGAGTTAATACTGATGTCTGGTGAAAATTCCATGTGAATAGCCTTTAAAGTAATATATTTACTGAAAAAAATGTTGACACGTCCAATACTTATTTCCCACACTGTATGTGAGTTTTAATAAATAAGGGAAGAGAGTGTGTATGAGTAAAGCTTGAGACATAAGGAGACAAAGTGTGAATGTATGAATCAAAACCTTTGTAATTAGGGAAAGGAGGTGAACATATATGCTGTCGTGTGCATGAATATCACACAGAAAATTCCCATGTAATATAAAGAACTGTAGTTGCTGTTTGTGTGTTTTAAAAATTGCAGCGCACCCAAAGACCTGGTTTTGTAAATACTTTGGACTTTTACCCAACTGTCGCCATTGTGAGCCAAACAACAATCCAGGTAACAGGACTGTTGTGTACAAAAATACTCATAGAAAGTGGATGTGTAGATTTTTTGGACATTCTCCTAATTGCCCTTGCTTTGACCCTAATATGGAGACTTTGTTGAGCAGTTCATGAACTTTTACATTTTTACCCTTTGAGTTGAGTATTGTGCATTCAGTAATCAGTAGTATTTGACAAACTCCCAAAGTGGGTAGTGGTAGATACAGTGCTGTGAAGTATTTGCCCACATGATGATTTCTTCTGTTTTTGTGTATATCTCATACTAAATAGTTTCTGAAATTAAAACAAACTCTAAGGTAAAACAAAGGCAATCTGAGTAAACGCAAAATACAGTTTTTAAATGATAATGTTATTTGTTGAAGCAAAAAAGTTATCCAATACCAACTGGGCTGTGTGAAAATGTATTTTCCCCTGTAGTCACTAATTCCCCAAATCTATAAAACTGCATTCACAATGGGGTCCAGCTGGACTAGATGCAACCAGGCCTGATTACTGCAAACCCTGTTCAATCAAATCAACACTTAAATAAAATTGTTTCAACAACATGAAGTTGATTAAAGGTCTTACCCAGTAACACACTATGCCAAAGTTGAAAGAAATTCCAGAAATGATGAGGAAGAAGGTGATTGAAATACATTAGTCTGGGAAGGGTTACAAAGCTATTTCAAAGGCTCTGGGATTTCAGAGAACCACAGTGAGAGCCATTATCTCTAAATGGAAAAACTCGGCACAGTAGTGAATCTTCCCAGAGATGGCAGACCTTCCAAAATTCCTCCAAGAGCACAGCAATGACTCATCCAGGAAGTCACCAAAGAGCCAAGGACAACAGCAAAGGAACTACAGGCCTCTCTTGCATTAATAAAGATCACTGTTCATTACTCCACTATCAGAAAGACACTGGGCAAAAATGGCATCCATGGAAGGGTGGCAAGGCGAGAACCACTGCTAACCCAGAAGAACATTAAGGCTCGTCTGAATTTTGCCAAAACAACCTTGATGATCCTCAAATCTTTTGGAAGAATGTTCTGTGGATTGATGAGTCAAAAGTGGAACTGTTTGTAAGACAGTGGTCCCATTACATCTGTTGTAAACAAAACACAGAATTCCACAAAAAGAACATCATACGTATGGTCAAGCATGGTGCTGGCAGTGTGATGATGTGGGGATGCTTTGCTGCTTCAGGGCCTAGGCAACTTGCAATAATTTAGGGAAACCTGAATTCTGCTTTCTACCAGAAAATCCTAAAGGAGAACGTCCGGTCTTCAGTCCATAAAGACTGGTTCACATTGTACCATTTTGGCCACAGTTTGGCGTCTGAGACAAATTTTGAGAATCTTAAAAGATTCATATAATCCTAGGCCAAAATCTGTAGTCTTTGATCGCTAGTTTGACATCTTCCCCGACAGCAGATTAATGGCTGTTGCGATCAAATTATTCCTCTGATTAAATTCTGGCAGTGTCAGAAGATTTGAGGCACAGTCCTGTAGTGTGGCTTCTCCTACTCCTTATGAGTCTTTAGCTACAGAAACACAATTAAGCTGAGAGCTGCTATATTGCATGGAAGCAGAATTAAATTGATTACTGCTAGAGACAAAGGGAGTCAGCAATCATTTTTGGAAACAGAGAATACATGTTTAATACAGTTAACCAGAATATTAAATTTGCGAGAAGTAGCAGAAGAATGGCATATGCTAATTGGCAGGGATTGATAGAAAGAAGCTGAACAGTTGGCCTTTTGGAGAAAGTACTAGATGAGGTTTGTCACCCAGAGCCTTTATTACATTTTTGTAGGAAACCCCTTGCACGCTGTAGGTTGAGCCATATTTGAGCATAGGGGAAGAAAAGGGTTTTGAGAGAGGAAAAGGAAAGACTGGTAAGGTTATAGGTAACCCTGAAATTGAAGTATCCTGAGCACTGAGAAAAGTTGGGTAACAAGAAGAAAGACAGCAGAAGGAGAGTTAAGGTCAGCAGAGGAGCCCACTACTTTGAGAAGATTAGTGGGACCATCATTCCAAATAGGGACGAGTATTGAGCATCGTATAGACCAGTAGTGGGGAGCTCTAGAGTTTGTGGAAAATAAATTAGGGGTATGAGATATGTACACTTTTATTATGTAAATTAAATGGTGGTTCAAGGAGAAAACAGGGAACAGAGAAGAGTATGTATATCACAAGAAACAAAAGGGATAAGAACTCATTTTTGGAAGGAAAATTGATATGAAGATTTGATAGGACGAAAGCATCATTTTTATAACACAGCTTACTAACTTAGACGAAGTACAGAGGGAGCCTTACATACACCATGAAGGAATATTGGGAAGAAACTGGATAGCATCAATTCTATGTGACACACTTGTGGAGCTAGCAGAGTCAACTCAATTGCATTTGGGTAATAATACCAGTGGGGGTATTGGTATATATTTACCCAGATTTGGGAGCATAACAAGAGTTTGAAAGAGGTAGCGGAGTAACTGGAAAACAGTTAAATAATCCAGAAATTCTCAGTGGTATTAAGAAGAGTTGTTTGGTTACCAGCCAAAAAAACTTGCACACCACCTGAGACAGACACAGTAGAAGGACTAACGTCAGAAAAAATCTTAGTGACTTTTATTCCTGACTGTGACAACAAACCATGCCCTAGAAGGTTTGGAGTAGGGAGTCCTAGGATACAGGGACCAATCATGGCATCCACTCCTGTAGAACTGTTGGTCTAAATATATAACTAAGATTTTGGGGAAATGCCAAAAGAGAACTAAATATATGAAAACAAAGTGGCCAAAAGAAGGGACATTTGACATAGTGTTGTGCAAAGAAATGGAAACATTTGATAAAGAACTACAAAGCTAATAATAAAAATAAAAAAACTAAGGGAACTGAAAAGGGAAAACGAGTCGGAAGTCCTCAGATTGTTAAAAAAAAAAAAAAAGGGGGTAGGGAAGATTCATGGAAAAGCATGTGACAGTGACATCTGAGGGATCGGAGATCACGGTTTTCGGCCTTGCCCTTTACACACTGAGATTTGACCGGATTCCTTGAATCTTTTAATTATACTGTGTACTGTAGAAGGTAAAATGTCCAAAATTCTACCAATTTGTCTTTGGGGAATGTTGTTCTCAAAGTGTTGGATTATGCTGATGCATCTGTCGGCAGATTGGCGAGCCTCGACCCATCCTTGCTCTTGAAGG
Source organism: Ictalurus furcatus (assembly GCF_023375685.1). Classification (NCBI taxonomy): domain Eukaryota; kingdom Metazoa; phylum Chordata; class Actinopteri; order Siluriformes; family Ictaluridae; genus Ictalurus; species Ictalurus furcatus. Next base: position 9,479,124 of record NC_071270.1, read on the forward strand.
ACTAGGAGTGCTTCTCAGTACTCAAATTGATGCTTCCTCATTTCCTCGCTCCTCTGTCCCCCAACCCGTGACCTGGAAATTGATCGATGTCAACCATCTTGAAGGACATATCAATTCTCTAATTGCACTGTGAGGAGGCAAGGACAGAGGAGTGAGGAAGGTTCCAGAGGAGCTAGGAGCAAAGATACACATGCGTATCCTATGCGGAAGTGTTTCTTGTTGGAAAAACCTGACACACATTTAAATTCCCCTCCTCCTTTACATCTGCCACAATCTCAAACAAACTCAAACCTTTGATGATGTGATGGACTTTTGTGTGAAATATAATTAAATAATAATATGCTTACAATGAGTATTGTAATTAATTGACCCTTGCCTGTTTGGATTTGCAGAGATACACAAAGATGCAATAATTTATATATTCTTCATTAATTCATTGTTGAATAACCCAGACATTTCACATGCTATCAATGCATTTTGCTTTATTAAGAATGTTGTTATTAACCAAGCTCCAACAACATAACAGCACATCAAAAAAATAAGCATAACTGCAGACCCCTGAAGCACTTTTAGGTAATCCAGCTGAGCACAGTCATCAGTAATTGACGTCACTTTGAAATGATGCTTGAGAGAGCGAGGATATTCCATTTGACTTGCTTCGATTCCTCTCTCTCCTCACATCTCATCCTTGCATCCATCCCTCACATCCTAAGGGGGTGGAGCTAAGATGCAAGGAAAGAAAGCAAGGAAAAGAAATGAGGATGCACAAATAAGAAATGAGAAGCATCCTATGCCTTTTTTGGAGGCTCCTTATATACTATGATTACATGATTGCCTCACTTGTTTCACATCACCTTCTTATTTCAACTTGTCACATCGCTGTTAGTCCTAAATTGCCCATGTCCCAAGTTTGGAACGTGTTGCATGCATCAGTTTCAAACTGAACGTTTATCTTCTAAAAATTATGCAGTTGATTAGGTAAAACATCAAATACCGTGTCTTTATTTGGTTTTTTGCTTGTTTAAATACAAGTCAAAACACATTTACAAATCACTCCTCTTTGATTTTATTAGCATTTGCAATACTGTCCCAACTTTTTTCAGAATTGGGATTGTATAATCTCAGATGACGTGACAGATGCGACTAAACAGCAGAGGAGAGCTTTATTACTACATGTTGCAGGACCAGACGTACAGGATATATTTTCAAACCTGGAAAACATGGGGGAGGTTACAGACTACAATGCTGCAGTGACCTGTTTGAAGTCCTACTTCGTCTCCCAAGTCAACACAGCATTTGCCCGAAAGCTTTTCACAAGTTGACCCAGAAAACAGGTGAGACAATACAACAATTTGCTACTGGCCTGCAGCAAGACTGGTTTTCAAGCAGATACAGACAACCAGATAAGAGATGCTATTCTCAGCAAATGCATCTCAGATTACATTCGTCAGGAATTATTAGAGGAAGGTCACAGTCTAACACTTAAGGTCCCTTCACACTGATTACGATTAAGCAGCGCGAATGTTTGATGCGATGACACTCTTGAATCGAAACAATAGATCCCTATGGAGCTATTCACACCGGGTACAATCTAGGGTTGTCACGGTACCAAAATTTCAGTTGTCTGTACCAATACCAGTACAATTCCTCGGTACTCAGTACCAATTTCAGTACCAAAGCAAAACACAAAAACATGCTAATTGAACAACACACTATTTTATTAATAAAGTTAAATATCCATATAAAATGAATTTTTAAAAATGCCATTCTGTATACTTCAAGTATATCATTATTAAAGCTACTAGAGTTATCCAGCCAAGAGTAGAAATGTTTTTCTCACTGACTGATACATATTAAAGACATAAACAGTGCTAGCCACACATCTATTTTCTAACACATAAATTTCAGATATATAGGTCATCAAAAAGCCTCTGATGTGTAAAATTAGTAAACCCCATCATGTCCTGCCATTTATTTTACCCCACTAAAAGTTAAAGCATTAAATGGTTAATAAGGACTCCTGACTGTATTAGCGTTTAATGTGCGTATGCTAACCATTAAGTAAGCAAAAACGAGGATGTTTTCTTGCAACAATACACTCCAATTAAACTATTCTACAACATTCATAATGCAACCGCTACCAGATTTTAAACTCACCTGCTTGAACCCCTTGAATAAATACTGCAGTTAAGCCAGTCGCTCTTCCTGAAAGCACAGTTAATCTATCCGCACATAAATTTTAGGGGTGCGGCTTTTACACACTTGGCGGTAACAGCACCAAAAGCGGAAAACGAGCGTCCCAGAGAAACACATGTATTTCGCCTACTATATAGTAGTGTAAGAAATTACAGAATTCCTCTCAACAGATAAGGATAAGCTTGTTCCCAAAAACGGCAGAACTAACAATGTGACAATTTATCTGAGATCAGCAATATGTGTATAATACCACCTAAAATGACATTCACACAGTTATAGCATGGGAGTGGCAGTGGGACATCAAGAACCATCTCTGAACAAAGGGCTACGTGACCGTAATTATCATTCAGAAAGAAATTTGTCTCAATAATCCTATCACCTCACCATTTGGGGTCACACCTGTAACAATACGCATACTGTGAGAACAGACAGTGATCGCATCAAATGCTATCCTTAATTTACATTAGATACAGAAAACCTGGTTTGAAACACAGTATAATATGTATAAATTATGCTGATATTGTTCGGGGTTCACTTTGACTCCGACGAACCCGAAGTGCTTCATGTACTTTGTCACTGCCACACTGTAATAAAGTTATTCTTCTTTGAGATCTTCGACATCCTCTTCATTTTTTCTTACATTGGCGAGCCAGCGAGGAGGGATTCCCGAAGAAAGGAAAAAAGTGGGGAAAGGTAAGAAAGATGGGTTTTTCTTCTTTTGTACTGTGTTTTTGTCAGGGAACTCCCTCGTTTAAAAAAATCTAGAAAAGAACATTGTAAGAGCAGAAGAGACTTTAGTTTATTCAGCATTAGCAAATACATCGCCAAGCACGGCTCACAGGGAATGTATGATGGGATAGAGAATGTTGCTGATAAGCCATATGAGTGGGCTCTCCCGGTTTGAAAATTATCCCAAAATGCCTAGAAATAAAAAAGGAAAAGTTGGAAATGTGACTAAGTGACTAAATGTGACTAAGCGAAGGCTAGATGAAGTGTAGGCTGAAAATGTGCGGCTTCATTCTAGACTCAGTGACGGAGTAATTTTTACTAAACTGTAAATGGTAAATGGTGCACTTATATAGCGCTTTCATCCAAAGTCCTCTACACTGTGTCTCATTCACCCATTCACACACACACGCACACACACCGATGGTGGCAGAGCTGCCATGCAAGGCGCTAACTTGCCATTGGGAGCAACTCGGGGTTCAGCGTCTTGCTCAAGGACACTTCAGCATGTGGAGTCATGTGGGCTGGGAATTGAACCGCCAACCCTACAATTAGTGGACAACCCACTCTACCACCTGAGGCACAGACGGCCCACTGTACCAGGCTAGTGAAACGATCTGGAAAGAGGAAAAGATCAAAATGCAGAAGGAGATCACACATCTTAAAACTAACAATAGCATGCTTAGATCATCCGTTGAAACACTGTCCCATGAGTTGGATGAAGCACAGACTGCTTGTCAGTTTATGATAAAAAAATAGTACAGTTGAGAAAACACCAGTGAACATCTGTGGGTACCATGCTTTGTAACTGAGTTTCAGGTTTTCAGGAAGTTGGTGATGAGGGTAGGTAGAGAGATTCTCAATCATTTAGCAGTGGTCAACACTCTGACTGCACAGTTAGATTTCCCATGGCACCAGTTCACTCCACTATTGCCATGCATAATAGTGAAGAAGGGGAGGGGCCAATGACTTCTACAAGGGTTTAATCCAAACGAACTAGAAGCTGTGATTAAGAATATTGGAAAATTTGACCCCACCAAACAGAATCCTTTAGATTTTTTAAAAACCTGGAGCAATATTCAGACATGTACAAGTTTACAGATGTAGTGATGGTGACGCATGCGTGGTGCTAACTATGTGTCTGCACGATACTCTTTCCAGAGCCTTAAATGAAAAAGTGAAGGTCAGAACTGCAAATAAATTGGAAAGGAAACAGGCATTGCTTGAAATTTTAGGAATGATGTTAGTTGATTGGGATAAAATAGCTGAGATGACCATGAGGAAAGGGGAGCACCCAGTGGCATTTTTGGAATGGTTATTGGAGGCGTTTAAAACGTTCAGTGGCAATCCTGATTTTACTCAGGATGATGTCAGCTTCAGATCTGCCCTACTTAGCAAGTGTGACCCACTCACCCATTCTGCTGTGGCAATGCATGTGACGCATCTCTCAGAGTATTATGATATTATTGCCAAAATGACACAGTTTTACAACAGTAATGCTAATTCAAAGAAAACTCATCCTCTGTCAGCAATAGGCATTAAAATGCCCTATCCGAATGGAGGTCACAAGGTTTCCTGGATAAATGAGGGCCATGCTACTAGAAATAAAAGGAGAGCCCACCTCCTCATAACCCTGATAACTCCCCAACTCCCCAGTGTGTTATTCATGTGGCAAAGAGGGACACACTTCTAGAGAATGCAAAGTTTTTTCTAGGAGGACAGCTCCTAAAATTGATCTTAACCAGTTACAGGCTGCGGTAAACAGACTGAGCAAGGAGAATGAGGAACTGCGTGCTCACATGGAGAAGCAGAGCTTTAAAGCCATGTCTTCTTCAGCATAGGGATCACAGGCCTCCATTTCACATGTAGCGCCCCCGTTGCGAGATAATCATGGTAGACCAATCGTAAATGTCGCTGTTGGAGGCCAATGCAATGATTGGTTAGTTGATTCTGGTGCTTCATTAACAATTCTTCATTCTAACTATCCCCCAACAGAATGGTAAAGACACAATAACATTAGAAGGTTTTGATGGAACAATTTTATCTTGCATCCCAGACAGAAAATATGCTATTCTAAATTGGCAAAGATGATTTAAAAGACAAAGCCTGGCTCAGTAGAACTGGTGACGGTTGCAGTATATTAGGTCCAGACATTATGACTAAGCATGGCTATATAATTGACTATGGCAACAATTGCATTTGGCGTAATCCTCAGAGTAAACATAAGGTTGTGGAGATTTCTGAAGCATGCTGTACATGTGATCAAAAAGGCAGAGGATTATGACTTACATACCTTGTTATCGGTGGAAGATTCTGAGTTATCAGAACTATTGGATCAGACAGAGGTGTTTTTGTTCATTCAGAGCAGGATTGTGGCTGTGTTGATACTAGTGTGATGGAAGTGAAGGTTCACGGAGGTGACCCATCCTCTCTCAGTCAGTACAATTATCCAGGCAAAGCCCTACATACAGTGTACTGTGTATTCTCTGTTAGAACATAGTATTAATAGGCCTTGCCTTTCTCCATCATTAGCCTCAATTGGGCCTGTCCGCAAACCAGACAAACAAGCTGATTGTAATTTAATAATTGATGAGCTAGCAAAGAAAGCTGCTGTGGAAGGAGTAACATTTTCAGGTGTCACAGAGCTAGAATCAATTGCAACTATCAACATTAGAGAACCGGTAGGCCTGAAAAGCACTCAACACAGTGCCCCTTCAGTAACATAAGCAATGAGACCAAAGAGCAATGGACAAACTATTCTAGATGGTCTGTTTGCCAAGCACGATGCACAGCTAATCATACATGACATGTTACTGTACAGATGTGGTGACACTCCAGTGTGGGTTCCACCTATAAGATTGCGGCATGACATTTTGTATCATATCCACAATCAGGAGGACATTTAGGTGTAACAAAAGTGAAGGACAGGATAGAAAACATGTCCTTGTGGCCAGGCGTAGATAAGGATGTGAGCAAGTGAGTGTATGTGGTTGTAATGTTTTACTGATTATTTTAATTATTGAGTGTGTTTAGAAGGTGTTGTGTGCTGTGTTGTGTGGGACAAAAGGGGGGCAATTCTTTCTGTTTGCATGTGTTTTTCAGTATCTCCTAACCAAAGGAAATAAAGATGTGGCGATGATTTTGATGGCGGCCCTCCTGACAGCAGTAAAGATGCAAGCGTGCTGGAGCAACCAGTTCCTTCATCAGATTTGGATGAATGGTGCCAAGGAGAGTGTGTGACAGGATGGTACAAAGACCTCTCGCCAACAGCATTAATTTAGGTATCATGGTTCTGTAGCAACCAGCTCATCCACAGACCACCTAACAGAAGAGCTACAAGTAAATCATCCCAGGGAAACCACCTTCAGGAAGAAGCTATTGGGGTTTGTGGAGAGGGTACTTGGAGCCATCTGAAAGAATCTGGGAATATCCAGTAGGATTAGTGCACAAGAACTCTGCAAGAATGAACTCAAGCTTAAGGCCCTAGTGGGGCTGCAGGTTTTGCAAACAGATGATTATCTACATGAGGGACTACTGGAAGAAGAAGAGACTGTACAGGATGTTCACACCATCAGATCTGCCCTATCTTTCATCCCTAATAAAAAAAAAGGCTTTTAACAATATGCAACTTTGACCCTTCTTGATCACTTCTTCTCTGTCACTTCTCTATCCTTGTCAACTGTAGCCAGACACTTTGCCTGCTAAATTTCACCCCATTTTATATGAGACTAGCATCAACATGGTCTGCAGGAAATTATTACTTTCCATATGTAAATGTTACCCAACAGACAAGGTCATTCAATAAATGACGGATGCATGACAGAGACTTATCTATTGTTTATTCAGGTTTAATTTAGGATGTAACCTTCAAAACTGATGTTTGCATATATATATTCCTTATTGACTACGTTTACATGGACAGCAGTAATCTAATTATTGACCTTACTCTGAGTAAGATAATAATGTGATTAAGGTGTTTACATGAGTCGCTTTTAGAATACTCCTGTCATGTTCCCATTTTACATGTTATAGAACATAATTAGATTAACAGCCCACATCATTACATCACCGCGCCACACCGTCCGACGTCCCTCTAGAATTTCACGTATCAACATACAGTTCGTCTTCGTTATGGTACCGTATACAGTTTTGGGTGTTTTTATTTCATTTTTTTACGAATGCTTTAAGTGCAATTAATTATTTGTCATGCTATATGTGCTAATAGACAACTGCTTGAAGCCGTGGGCTGCATCTCAAACCGCGTCCTTACCGTCTATATAGTAGCCAAGATACATGTATTTTTCCCCACTACAGGCCTATAGTAGGCCAGTATGTGGTTTGGGACGCAGCCAAACTCTCTTGTTCGCCGTAAAATGTTGAGAACAGCCGTGTGTGATCATGTCCTGTCGCAAAATGCAGTGAAAACTCTCACACGACGTTCATAATGTGATTAAGGTGTTTACATATCTGTAATACACATCCATAATGCAACTAAAACAGGAGTACTCCACCTATCTTAATTCGATTAGAGCTTAATTCGAGTATGACCTTAATTAGATTAAGGTAAGTAAAAATTGCTGTTTACATGGTAGTTTCTTAATCAAAGTATGGTCTTAATCGGGTTAAGAGTGGATTATTGTTGTCCATGAAATTACACACTGCCTCTCAGCATAGTCCACCCTGAACTGTGTTAGGATAAGCTTGTTAAATGAAATAAATAAGTCTAAAATGTCTGTGCTAATACTGTTCGGGGTTCACTTTGACTCTGACGATCCCGAAGTGCTTCATGTACTTTGTCACTGCCACGCTGTAATAAAGTTATTCTTCTTTGAGATCTTTGACATCCTCTTCATTTTTTCTTACAGTAGGTAAGTATGTGGTTTTGGATGCAGCCATGGTGACCAGCGGAGCTGCTGCTGCTTTGGCTCCAATGTCTTCTTGTTGCATGGTGCACCCATGAAAAGTTCCCGACTGATTACCTGTCATGTAGCGCGTCCTGTTGTGGTGCTATGCGCCAACATTTAAGTGATTCTTCTTCTCAGTTGTCAAACATGATAGGCCGAACAGCTGAATAGTGGGTTGCGCCACCTAGTGTGCAGGCGTAAAATGCATTCTTGGTCAGCGTCACCTATCATGCAGGTGTGAATTAGCTAAAAGCAATCAATTGCTTCACGTTTGGTGTGAAAGCACCATTCGTCGGCGATTCGTTTCGCTTTATTGTGTCGCAAAGCTCTACTCATAATCTTCATACCAACCTTTAGCAGTTAAGGGTGCATTCAAGTGTAAAGTGAACATATCCAACAAAACAGTGCAGGCTGAATTCATTATGATAAGAGGAAAATGAGAACCCCTCTTAGAAAGAGAGCCACCTATTAAGCTGGGAGTGTAGTCTCAGGAGAGCGGAAGAGTGGAAAATAAAGGAGCTAGTAGACATGGACATCAATGAACCTGTCAGTGGTCCTACCACATGGGTGAATCCTGTAGTCATTGTGCCTAACTCAGAGATAAGATTATATGTCTGGAAATGAGGCAGGCGAACCGTGCCATAGTGAGGGAACGTTAACCTATCGCTACCATGGATTAGATTCTCCAGGGCATTAATGGCTCCACTATATTCAGTAAGCTGGATTTGAAGTGGGGTAATCACCAGCTGGAGCTCAGCCCTGAATCACGAGAGATTCGCAGTACATAATTGGCGAGTATCGCTACAAAAGACTGATCTTCGATGTATCTTCCGCCAGCAAACAGTATCAACATGAGATTGCAAATGTCTTAGCAGGGATTAAGGGTGTAAAAAATATTTCTGATGACGTCATTGTTTGTGCTGGGGATCAAGAAATGCACGACCAATTTACATATGGTCATGGAAAGGCTGAACGAACGTGGATTGACACTAAACCTGGAAAAGTTCCAGCTCAACATGAGCAAACTAATATTCATGGGAATTCTTCTGTCTGAAAAAGGAATTGGTCCAACAGAAGAGAGGGTGCTAGATGTAAGGGAAGCAAGAGAGCCAAAGACGGCATCAGAGGTTAGAAGCTTCCTAGGTCTGGTAGGCCACAGCAGCAGAGTCATCCCACAGTTTGCAGCACTATCAGAACCATTACGACGCTTGACAAAAAGGGAAATATGCTTTGAGTTTGGACCAGAACAAAGATAATTGTTCAATGCACTAAAAGAAGAACTAGCCAGAGCAAGTATGCTGGCATATTTTGATAAAGATGCACCAATTAAAGTGATGTGAATGCAAGCCCAGTGGGGCTGGGAGCAGTCTTAGTTCAGACCCTAAAAGGGGAGACTGTGCCAATATGCTATGTGAGTTGCTGTCTGACAGACTATTGTCTAATATGCAGATATTCCCAGTCCAGGAAAGAGACCCTCGTGTGGGCATGTGAGAGGTTGCATGCTTATATTTATGGCAGAGAATTTGAGTTGGTCATGTACCATAAACCATTAGAAGCCATATACAGCCCTCGCACGAAACCCTGTGCCCATATGGATACTCCGTACCCCACTCCATGTGGGTACTCCGACTACAGCCATACAGAGTCATGTACCTACCTGGCAGGCAGAACATTGCAGACCCACTGTCAAGGCATCAAAAACTGAGAGACATGTGCACAAATCAGGAGTATGTCAGGTTTGTTGCGGTGAGTGCGATGCCTAATGCTCTTACCACCAGAGAGGTAGAGGAAGCCTCTGAGAGTGATCCAGAATGGATGGAGGGATCCTCCGCAATCAACAATGGACATTTTGACAACTGCAAAGCATATGCTTCAGTAGCCAATGAGATGTGCTGCATTGGCTTTTGGTTCTCTGTGGAACATGCATAGTAGTACCAAAAGCATTACAACCCTGAACACTGGCTTTAGCACACAAAGGACACTTTGGAATTGTGGGCACCAAACAGCATCTCCGGTCCAAAATGTGGTGGTCAGGTATGGATAAAGCAGCAGAAAGGTACTGCAAGTCATCATATCATGGGTGCCAAGTGGTAGCCAGACTGGACACACCTGAACCTAAGACAGACCATAGCAGGATGTTAGGCCCATTCTCAACTGGTCACTCCATACTTGTTGTGGTTGACTATTATGTTGTGGCAGCTGTGGCTCAGGTGGTAGAGCGGGTTGTCCACTTGTAGGGTTGGCAGTTTGATTCCTGGCCCACATGACTCCACATGCCAAATTGTCCTTGGGTAAGGCCCAAGTTGTCCCAAGTTGCCCAAGTCATTTTAAGCCCCAAGTTGCTCCCGATGCTAAGGTAGCGCCTTGCATGGCAGCTCTGCTATTATTGGTATGTGAGTGTGTGAATGGATGAATGAGACACAGTGTAAAGCGTTTTGGAACCGCTAATGTTAAAAAGTGCTATATAAGTGCAGACAATTACCATTATAGTCGCTATTATGAATATGATATATTGACATCGACAACATCAGACAAAATCATAGACAGTTTGGAGTCTACAGAGGTGGCCTTTAAGAACGCATGTTTTTTCACGTGGTTACCCTACAGGCACTCTTCTTAGAATTCATTTTTAGTACTTCACACAATAACCACCAGGTGACGCATGGAACAACATAGTACACATAAACACAGTACTGTATTGTACTGAATTTTTATTGTACTGAACACAGTACAATAAAAAATGGAATGTGTGGTCCAATGGTTCACCTAAAAATATTGTTTCTTATCAAAACTTATGAAAAACCTAATTTAAACAAGTTTCTAATAACAAGATTGAATTATATCAAGTGAGCGTGATTGAGTCACGTAGTACAGGTGCAATAACTATAGTATTTAAATTAATGTGTTTAAAATATGTACTAGAATAGAGCAGTGATAGCATGCAGGGTGTAGTACACAAGCAACTGAGAGAGTTCATTATTTTTTTCACTATAAAAAGTTCCTCAAAGTATCCTTGAATTAATGCCATCTTCTCCTTTCTTGCCAATGGAAACTTTTGTTCTTTTCTTAGATTAAAAGTTTTACTATTTTTAAAAAATGTTTAAAATGAACACAGAAGTCCACACACTGAAAAAAAGCTTATTGAATTTACTTAATTCAAATTTGTACATTGGTTCCACGTGATTGAATTGAGTTATATTAACATAATTTGTTTTCATACATCAAACATGATTTGATTATATATGAGCATATATGCCCTGAATAAAATTAACTTTATCTGAGCTGAGGATTGAACCCCGATTGCTGGTGTTCTGCAACTGCCCGGTAATCTGCAAATTACCACTGCGTTATTCTACCACACACATTATGTGTTTTTACAGAATATTCACAATGTGATTTACACATCCTGACTATCACAGATTTGTGAATCCGTGGGTAGTAACACGCTACATTTACTTTGTTAAATTTACTTGAGTAACTTTTTGAAAAAAAAAAAATACTTTCAATAGTAGGTTTAACTGGCCACACTTATATTCTTACTCAAGTTCATTTTTAATCACAGAAATATCCTTTTACTTCACTACATTCGGTGCCATTCCTCCGTTACCATTAAATATTAATGAATATATGTAGTTTTAATAATTAGTTTACGTATTATATAAACGTATTATACGCATATAATGAGGTTGCGAGCCTCACAATACTCTGCAGTGGTCAGAATGCGGACACAACAACCGCTCACCTTTTTAGTGGCTCAGTCCTGGAGAGGGGGAAGAAGCGAGCATGTCAACAGAGGCAGGACACACAAACACACAGAGTTCTCCATGTGTTCTGAAATTCAGGATTTTCCCTTCATTTTAATCAGATCCGAAGTAACTAATAACTTGCTACTTGAGTAGTCTTCTCATTGTATACTTTATTACTCTTACTCAAGTAATTATTAACATTGTTACTTTTACTTGTACTTGAGTAGATTTTTGGCTACTCTACCCACCTCTGCGTATAGTTGTGTATTCATAACATCTTGTGCAGATGCAGTTTGTAATATTGTGTTTATGATGTATATGAATCTGATTAATCTCTTATATGATGCATTTGGATGTTAATTGGTTGTTGGAAGTTAATTAACCCGCTAGTAAAGAGCTTTAGTTGACTGGTTTTTATTCATTCAGCTCAAGCAGGTCATTTCTGCTGATATCTATATTACTACTGGATGCAAGGTGTAGGCAGGAGAGGCTGTGCTCTGGTTTGATGGCTGAGGTTGATGTGAAGTGGTGATAGCAGACTTGGATGGGAGACTGTAAGAGGATAATCTGGTTTTGATGGCTTTCTTGATGGTAGGGAGTGCTGTTGTTATGACTGGGGTCTTTCTGTAGGTCTCATGTGGTTCTTTATCGGTCAGGGTGCGTGTTGCCTGGCTCTGTTTCCCCTGGGGGTGGTGTTTGGGTTCCAGTTCAGGGAAAAATATTTTAGTGTCTTAGCAAAGACAGGAACAGTTGCTTTGTATAGGTGGATGTGGCCATAGAGGCATGTGAGGTCCAGTGTGGGGTGATGTGCCAGGTGCACGTCTGGTTTGATTGCACAGGCTCAGCTTTGCATTTACCTGTTGGATTGTGTCTGGGTGGAAGTCCTTCTGCGATAGCAGTGTGGAGATGGTGATTTTTGGCATTCGGGAAGGTGGTTGTGACCTTTTCAATCACCCTCTGTAGAGATGGGGCAACTCTCTCTTGTGCTCTCAGATCGTTTATGCCAGTGTGAATTATTATGTGGCTTGGTGACCCAAGTTTGTCCACATTCAGCAGTTTGAGGGCACTGTGGGTATTTGGACACCAGAGTTGGGCTACTCTGTGCTTAGGGAAGAGCTTCTTCTCATCTATAAACTTCCCATTTGAGTATATTAAGAGAACAATTTCAAGTTTTAGTGTGTTTTCTGTGGGTGTTGAAGGGTCATCTGCATCATGGGCTGGCTGTGAGCGGGTGGAAGGGTTTTATGGGGGAGGATGATTTTGGCTGGGCTGTGATTCTGTGATCTGGGAGCTGTGGTCAGAGTAGGGGGTATCCTGCTCCACTGGTTCTACTGTTGAGATTAACTCTGTGGTGTGCGTCCCTTTTTCCTGCCTCAGTTCTCTCATCTCCTCCCTCAGGGATGTCAGCTGGCCCCAGTGACTCTCTGTCTGCTGTGAGAGCTGTGTTTACAGCGTAGCTAGCTGGGTCTTTAGATTCTCCCAATCTTGTAGGAGTTTCCTTACTTCAGTCTGTAATGCAGACAGGTCTCCCCTGAGGTTGTTTGTCTCTCTTTGCTTGACTGTGGAGCTGTTTCTGGGCTGTGTGTAGAGAGATGGTCATCTCTCTGAGCTGAACCAGTTCCTCTGCCAGCACTGTGAAACTTTCCCTCATGTTAGTGCATTAACAGTATGGATGGGGTCTTTGGTTTGTTTAGTGCTGGGGAATCTCTATGCTCATCTGAGGGGGGGATGGAAGCAAGTAGTCTGACTCGTCTGGGGTGAAGAGTTGGTCATTGGTAATGGGCTCCTGCTGTGCTCTTTCCTTGGTCTTGAGAAAGTTTTGTTCAAAGAGCCCATGGATGCTTTTTACTACAACTATCCCTGTTGTTTTGTATATGTTGATGCTGATAGTTATTGTGTGATTGAACTCACAGCCGATTGTGCATGTTTCCATCTTTATCACTGATTTTGCTAAAATTGCACAGAATTCAGCAATCAGATCAAAGTCCTGCTTGTGGCTCCAAAGTGGCCTGCAAGGCCTTGGTTTCCACTGATGATTTCACTGGTGGATAGAATGTCTTGGCAACTTTGTCCTTAATCAGATCTGTTGTCCCAGTTGAACAAAATGATTTGGCACCTTGAGTCAGGTTACCTGATCCTGAAGCTTAGGCTGAAGACTCTAAATCTGCAGTTCAAGAGATGGCAAGTCCCCCAGGACACACTCCTTGTACACTGGAAACTGTTCCATGAATGATCTGCACTTCATCATATAGACCCAATACAATGTTCAGCGTCAAAAGCACTAGCCTTTCTGCAAAGACTGTTAGATGGTGGAAAGTGTCCATCCACATTAAAAGACTATGTAGCAGTTAATGCAGCACACCACATCACTATGGATGAAGTCTCACATTGTGCTAAGGTTGTGGTCGTGTGTATGCACACAAGAAGTTCTCCAGATGTTAAACAGCGCCCATGGCAGTTAGAAGGTGTTCACAGAACCACCGTTAAATGCATATCTAGCATTATTAATCCCGTGCAGTGGAACTGCTTGATAGATATATGATGACAGTTCATGTGGTACCATATAACAACTGTATGTTGACCTCAAAAATGAGGAAGATTTATTTTATAAGATTATCAATTTGTTATTATTGCTGTTATTCTATTACTGAATTACATAATGTTATAGGCCAATATCTTACATATTTTCTATTTTATTTACTCAACTGTATATTATAATATTAAAATGTTGTTGATAAATTTATTTTTTATATACAATTTTTACTTTTATTTATTGATGGCATGAATGAGTCCTACAAATAAATGTTATTAAATATGTCGTAGAGGATGAAACTAAATGTCTAAACCAATGATAATGTGTTTCCCAAACATCATTAAAAATGGCTTTCAGTCAGATTTAACAAAAGCCATGAAAATATTTCACTAGCATTTCAGGTGATGAGGTGTTTTGTTTTATTAATGACAAGAAAGCTTAGAAAATGTGAACATTCAAAACCTGTCCCAATATATCTGAATTCACCCTAATTATAAAATATTACTATACACAAACTATTTCATTGTTTTTATTGTATATGGGATACATAACAATGAACAAAAATAGATCTCAAAGAAGACAAATGATTCTTACCAAAGGATTTCTAAAAACATGTTTATTTTAGCCCATGTTTATAATCAGGTACATTAGGAAAAGTAATTTAGAATAAAGACAATTAAAACCTGTTAGGTGTTTTTGAATTGTTAAAGATGGTTCAGTCTCCAAAACAGAAGGTAAGGATAAAAATATGAAAATGTTTTTGTTTTTTTAAAGCATTTTACAAACTCTATGAATGGTGAGTAGGACTCTATCCAGATAATGTCCTTATGTTGGATTGAAGACTTTGCTTTTTTTTTTTTTAATCTCAACCTTGATTAAATGCTTAAATATGCTTTCAAACATAAATGTATACATGCCCATTGCTTGACAGAACTACAAGAATATGTAAACTTTCACTTGAGGAAATAAGGCTGTCCAGTGAAACATACTGTGACATACGGTGTCACTAGATGGTAGTATAGACTTTTATTTCCTATATTAACAGCAAGCAGGTAGTTGATATTTGGGATACAAAAAATGAAATAAAATTCTACTTGACAGTAAAATACAACACACACACCCACACATACAAAAAAACTAAATTCAACTTTATTCTCAAGTGCCCCGCCCAATTTTATTGCAATGTAGAAAACTGAAAACATTTATTAAAAAAAAAAAAGTTTATTGATGTCAGAAGCATACCAGAATGTCAATGTAACAATTGCATTTTCTCTCTTCTTTTAGTCATTGTGGCAATTACAGTGGTATTCAAAGTACAGTAAAATAACTGATACTGCATTTTACTAATAGTGATGTGAAATAAAATAAACATTAAAAGATATGAAATACAACCTCACATTAATCTACGTTGTGTGATGCGCAACCTAAATGTCCAATCCAAGCCTTTTTTTTATTATTCAAACCCACTAACCACCCCTCGCCCCCACTAGACGTAATGGGGAAAAATTGTGGCTTTAGGGACTACCATTACTCAAAAAATAAAAAGAAGGGGAAGCAATTCAAAGTTTTGTGAAATAGGAGTGGATAGCAGGAGAGACAAACACATTACACTTTTGTAGTGTTACTATACAAAAGGGGGGACTGTACAGCTTAAAAACATATCATATACACTGTCTTAACTTTTCACTTTTCCACATTTGCCTATTTTATGGCCATAGTTAAGTGTGTACAGGGGGTTAAATGCTTTTATAAACAAGAATCTAAGCTTACTTTGTAACCAATTTACTCATCATCCTCATCCTCATCATCATCTTCATCATCAT